>NW_007252251.1:240272-419662 GCF_000164805.1 Carlito syrichta | reverse complement strand
GGTAGCGCATGCCTATAATTCCGGCTACTGGGAAGGCTGAGGCGGAAGGATCGCCGGAGCCCAGCAGGTTGCGGCTGGGGTGGCCGGGAGCAGCCACTGCACTCCAGTCTGGGTGACAGAGTGAGACTCCAACTAAAAAATAAAAATTAAAAATAAAAAAAATTAAAATTAAAAATAACAGGGTGTAGTGGTACACACCTGTAGTCCCAGCCACTCAGGAAGATGAGGTTGGAAGATCACTGGAGCCCAGTCATTCAAGGTTGCAGTAAGCTGTGATCTGTTACTGTGCCACTACACTCTAGCTTGGGCAAAAAACAAGACAGTGTCTCTATGAAAAAAAAGACACTGCAGGTTGAGCCACCCTCTGACTGTAATCACATGAAAAACCTAAGTGAAAACTGCCCAGCTAAGCCTAGTCAACCTCCATAAGAGATTAGTAAAAACGATTGCTGTTGTTAAAAAAAAAAAATCACAAAATTTTAGAATTTCAGGATGGTTTACTATATAGCAAAATATAATAGGAACATTGTGGTGATATGCACCAAGTAGGAATAATGCATGATGACCACATATTTCCAGATAAACGTTTCAGATGAACTTGAGCTATTTTCTGGAATGTAGAATATTTGTCTTTATTGCACAATCTTTTCCTTTGATAGCCTCCTTATTTTTTTCCCTTGGCTTTTTCATTGACTCATTTCATCTACCTAAATTTAATATCTCCTTCACCATCTTATTTCAATCTTATTTCCGCTCAGTGTCTGCTGTTAATTCTATCTAGCATTGTGTCTTTTTAAAAGCACGCTCAAAGGATCACCCTGCCAGACTCCCTGACGATTTGGTATTGGCCCAGGGATATTAAGGAGGACAGCCAGGAAGGGCAAGAGTAGCTGCCAGAGACCAGCACAGTGAACTGATGTCTGTGTCACCCGTGCCAGCACCAGCTCATTAAAGTTCCCTGAAGTATTGCACTTGCTTTCTGCCACTTGAGACCCAGGGTTGTTCATTAATTCATTTATTTACATAGTTACCCATTCCACAAGTCTATAAAGAACACCAACTTGCAAAAACAAATACAATCTTAGCGCTAATGATACGAAGAAAATTAAAATGGGACCCTAGCCTTCCAAGGAGTCTGTCGGGAGAGAGCCAACCCACAGTGATTTTGATGGACACAGTGAATGGCGGGCCACAAGGGAAGTCTGCGTAAAGTGCTATGAGAAAGCTGAGGCGGGAGCTTCCATGTCAGCCTAGCAAGATTGGAGACGATATCTCAGACAGTGCAGCACTGGAGCTGATAAATAAAGCATGGAAATTTAAAGAGAAAGAATATGAGTTCACAGGCATGAGAACAAGATGGCTGTCAAGGTTCACATTCATGAAACAGTAACTGGTGCTGCTGGAACTTCAGGGCTTCTGTATGGGGAGAGAGAGCTGTGTCCTGTGAGAACAGGTAAGTCAGGGCTGGATGGGAAAAACCTTGCTTGTTGCGCATATTCTGCACTCACAGAAAACACACCCCTCATCTGCACACGGGCATACACAGGCATACTCACAGATGCACAGACCTTTAGGCCGGAACTGTCATTAAGTCTCAAACTAATCTGGCGACACCAGAGGTTCAAGTGTTAAAATCTTCCATCCAGTCTTGGAAGAGGTGTATCTCTTGATTTCTATCCTTCTCAAATAAAAAATATTGTCCTTAACCTTAAATATTTCCTCGGGTTCCCTGAGAATGCCTTTGCAATGATTAACTCACCCCACACTGATGAAGGAGTTCCTAATATTTTGCTTCTGTTTCTCCCTACTGTAGCTTTTACTTAGACTGCCCACTGACAAATGAGAATCATCAACTCCTAACTTATTTATAACATCCTTTTATATATTTGCAGGGGAGCTCAGGGAGCAATTCAAACAGAAATGCAGCTGCTCTCAGTTCGACTAAATAAAAATCCAAGCCTACTTAGTTTGGCCTCTCGGAATATGGCATCTCAGACTATTGATACTGTTATCAAAGAGTTTTATACAGTATGGAAGAATTCAAGTTATTGCCAGCAATCCTGGGGTGGGGTGAAACATGTCTCCAGCTTTTTGATGGTATTTTCTGTTTTGCGAGACATACCCGTTCTTGTTTTATGTTTATATACTTAGTTTACATAGGAAAAGTTATGTTTACAAACTTCGCTTAGCATACTTAGGAGATGAAGGGCATGGAAGAAGTTCCAGAATGAAAGATTCTTAAGAACAACACAACTTCTGAGTAGTGACCAGCAGTCGGAAAACTGCTGGATCTAATTCTTTAGTTACTCGCAGAGATATAAAGGAGGTATTTTGTTGAGCTAAAGAGTGCTATATGGCATAGAAACTAGACAGGAAGTACGTGAGGAAAACTGGGAAATGTCTTCAGAAAGTTAGAAAAATCGATCTTTGGTATTCAATTCTCTTGAAGTAAAACCTGAATAAAATGTAATTTCGAATAAATTCTTAAATTGCCAACAGGTAGTTATGCCAAATAAAAACGTTTTGTAGCCCCAAACTTGTTCTCTTCCCATTGTTCCATGAGATTAGAAGAAGAAATAGGCTTCCATTAAATCAGGAAGATACTGTCCGTGAGACTGGTGAGGAATAGTTTATTTAGAAAGTAAATTAGAGGAGGGTGAGGGAAAAGAGAGAGAGAGGATTCACCTCCCTAAGGAAGCGGAGGAGACCAAAGCTAGGAAACATGACCTGGCCAGTGCTCAAAGAGACACGTGGTCACACTAGAGTTTAGTAAAGCAATAATCTCTTCCTACATATTAAGCATAGGTAATAATTAATTCTTAGATTGTGTTCCAGACACCCTATAGAGATTAATTCATTTAATACGAAAACACAACAATAACAAAAATCTATGTAGTTGATACTGTAATTATCTAAATTATCTGAAAACTAAAAGAAAAGAAAAGAGAGAGAAAGAGACTAAATAACTACCTGAAAAGTCCCAGTGAGTTAAGTGGCATATGAGAATGTGATTATCCTACAAGTTTTTGTTTTGCTTTCTACAAGATAGTTATTGAGGTATAACCGACATACAACACTGCTTGTATTTAAAGTATACGATTTCAGTGTTATCTTATGTCCACAAGTGTGAAATCAACATCGTCCTAATCATCTTGATGATGACGGTGGTGATTGTTTTGAGATTTATCCACGCTATTGTGTGTTTCAGTAGTTACTTCTTTACATTGCTGAACAGTAGTCAATAGTATGACTATATATATAATCATCTCATTAAATCTATTGATGGACATTTTGGTCATTACGTATACATCTGTACTTGTTTATTGCAAATATACTTTGATACAAACAAACCATGAACATTCATGCTTAATTCGATATATTGACATACACTTTCATTCTCTTGGGTAAATATCTAGGAGTGGAACATCCTATGTATGTGTTATAACATAGCTGCACATTTAACTTTTTTTTTTTTTTGAGTTGGAATCTCACTCTTGTAGCCTAGGTTGGAGTACAATGGCATGCTCGTGGTCACTGCAGCCTCAACCTTCTGGGCTTAGGTGATCCTTCCGCCTCAGCCTTCCAAGTAGCTGGAACTACAGATGCACGCCACCACGCCTGGCTGGTTTATGTGACTTATTGTAGAAATGAGGTCTCATCAAGTTGCCCAGGCTGGTCTCGAACCTCCGGGCTCAGGCAATCCTCTTGCCTCAGTCTCCCAAAGTACTGGGATTACAGGCTGAGTCACCACACCCGACCAATATATTTAACATTTTATTTATTTATTTATTTTTAACTTTTGAATTTTTTATTTTAAAATTGTGGGATACTATTCAAGGTTAGGTATACAGATATTCATTATGCAGTTACCCTTGTTGATGAGGTGTGCCTCCACTTTCCCCGGCAGGTTCCAACTACTGCAAATCCCACCTCCCCCTCCATCCCCTCTCCCCGCAGTTTCCCCGCTACTGTCAATCCTTTTCTTATAGTATTACAATAGTTATTCAAGGTCCACATATGAACACGTGATACTCAGTTCTTTGTTTCTGTGAAGGATCACTCAGTATTATAGACTCTAAGTCCATCCAGGTTGGTGCAAAGTTCATGATTTTGTTCTTCTTTATGGCTGCATAATACTCCGTTGTGTAAATGTACCACATTTTTTTTTATCCAGTCCTCTTTTGATGGGCATCATGGTCGGTTCCATGTTTTTGCTATTGTGAACAGTGCTGTGATAAAAATATGTGTGCAGGTATCTTTTTTATAGAGTGACTTGAGTTCTTCCAGGTATATTCCCAGTAGTGGAATTGCAAGGTAATATGGAAGGTCAATTTTTAGAACTTTTAGGAATCATCACACTGTTTTTCTCAGAGACTGTATCAGTTTACACTCCCACCAACAGTGTAGAAGTGTTCCCTCTTCATCACATCCTCTCCAGCATTTGTTATTTTTTGAGTTATTGATGATGGCCATTCTGACTGGAGTTAGGTGGTATCTCAATGTGGTTTTAATTTCCATTTTTTTGATGACTAGCAAGGTTGAGCATTTTTTCATGTATCTGTTGGCTGCTCATATGTCTTCTTTTGAGAAGTGTCTATTCATGTCTTTTGCCCATTTTGTAATGGGGTTGTTTTTTTCTTTTCAGCATTTTTGAGTTCCTTGTAGATCCTAGATGTTAGGTTTTTGTCACACATACAGTTGGCAAATATTTTTTCCCAGTCTGTGGGCTGTCTCCCTGCTCTCTTGATGGTTTCATTGACTTTGCAGAATCTTGTCAGTTCGATGAGGTCCCCACTTGTCTATCTTATCTCTTATGGCATGGGCACTTGGGGTTTTGATCAGGAATTGGTTGACAGTTTCAATTTCCATAAGGGTGTCTCCTGCATTTTCTAAGGTTCTTATAGTTTGAGGTTTTATGCTTAGGTCTCTGATCCATTTAGAGTTGATTTTTGTGTATGGGATCCCAACATATTTAACATTTTAAAGAAGCTAGTTGTTTTCTGAAATGGTTGTAACATTTTATAGTCTCACTAGAATGTAGGATAGTTCCAGTTCCACTGCATCCTTACCAACACTGATGTGTCATCTTTTGTTTTATAGTTTAGCCATGTGTATTGGTGGCTCATTGCGGTTTTAATTAATGACACTTTCTTAAGATGAATTCAGGTGCTTATTTTCCATCTGTCTATCTGGCAGAGTTCAAATCATTTATCCCTGCTTTTTTATTTTACTTTTTAAAAAATTCTTAAGTTTTGATCATTTTTACTTATTCCAAATACAAGTCACTAACCAGATATGTGACCAGCAAACTTTTTCTCCTTTTTTGTATTTTCATTTTCTTAACAGTCTCTTCTGAAGAATAGATTTAGGATCGATAAAGTCAGATTTATTATTTTGCATGTGTGTGTGATTATATTTGCAATATCTTATCAAAAAATATTTTCCTAGTGTAACATCACAAAGCTTTTCTTTCATGTTTTCCTCCAGAAGTGTTATGGTTTTAGGTGTTATATTTAGGTCTGTAACCCACTTTGAAATAATTTTCGTAAGTACCTTCAATGAGGTATAGATTGAAGTTTTTCTTTGTTTTTTGGTATATGAATATCCAATTATTCTATCACCATTTGTTGAAAAGACAATCATTTCACCACTAAATTGCCTATATATGTTTGTTTCTAAAATTCTGTGGATCATATAGGTTTGGGTACATGCTGGGCTGTCCTGTTCTCATGAGCTATTTTTCTACTTCAAAGGCAATATCAAATTCTCTTGATTACTGTAGCTTTACCTATAACGAGGCTTGAAGCTTGGTCGTATAAGTCCTCCAACTTTATTCTTCTCAAAATTGTTTTGTTTATTCTGGGTCTTTTGCATTTTTACACACATTTTAGAGGCAGTGTCTCAATTTCCTTAAAAACGCCTGCTGAGACTTTGATTGAGATTGTGTTGAGTCTCTCGGTTAATTTAGGAAGAATTAACATTTTAACAATACGTGTCTTCTGAATCATGAACACAATCTATATCTCCATCTACTAGGGTCTCTAACTTATTTTAGCAATAGTTTTTTTCAGTGCACTAACTTTTTCCTTATTTTGTGAGATTATTCTTATTTCCTATTCAGTTACTTAAAATATTGTTTTTTTGAAATGTTATATCCCAGTTGTTTGTTGCTAGTATATGAAATACTATCAATGATGTATATTACTCTTGTATCCTACAACCTTGCTAAACATGCTTATTGATTCTAGAAGCTTTTAGTATATATTTCATAGGACTTTCCAATAGAAGATTATGTCATGTGCAGATAGGTTCACTTTCTCTTTAAACTAGATACTTTTTTATTGTCTTGCTTAATTTCACTATCTAGAACTGGTGAAATGGGACATTTATGCCATCCTGCTTTTAGTAATAAAGCAATTAATCTTTCCTGATAAGTATATTGTTCAATGAAGTTTTTTTTGTTTGACTGCTGGCTTTTATTTTTCATAGGTGACTATTATATTTTCCTGAGGTGCACTATTTAAGTTTAAAATATTTGAGGTTTTTCTAAATAGTTTTCTGATATTTACATCTAATTTCATTCAATTGCACTCAGGATCCTTATAATAGGATCCTGAAAATGCACTTTAAATTCTTGAATGTTAAAAGCATTTAAAAAATACATTAAGTTTTTCATAGTCCATAAACGGTCCTCTTTACAAATGGTCCATGTGTATCTAGAAATAATGTATACCTTGTTATTGGTGGTTGGTATATTACATAAATGTCAAATAGGCAAAGTGTAGCACAGGGTTGTTCAAGTCATATATTATTACTGATGGTCTTTCTATTATTAAGGAGAGATATGGAACTCTTGCACTATATTTATGGATTCGTATGTGTCTCCTTGAAATTCTATGCTTTTGCTTCATATATTTTTGAAGGTTTACTTTTGATCTATGGACATTCATGGTTTTTAGATCTTCTTGATGATTGGCTTCTTTATCATTATAAAATGACCCTCTTTATCCCTGGTAATATATTTTAGCTCTGAAATTCACTTTGGCAGATATTAAATAGCCAGTCTAGATGGCTTTAGAGTTTACAGTATGCATCTTAACACATTTTATCCTTAAGTGACATTGTGCTACTTCACATGTTCTGTCATAACTACACAACATTTTTGAGCATAAATTCTAACATTTGTGTAATAACAATCATATTTTCTATTCTAGTATGCTATATATGCCACAATACATAATTTTATGCTTTAAACAGCAAATTATCTTTGAAAGAGATATTGAAAATGAGAAAACCATTATTTTTTAATTCTTCATGGAAGTACCATCTCTGGTTCTCTTTAGTCCTTTAGCAGATCCAGATTTCCATCTGATGTGATTTTAGTTCAACCTGAAGAACTTCCTCTAACATTCTTGCAGAGCATGACTAATTAGTGATTAACTCTTTCAATTGTATTATTTTGTAAACAAAAACATTATTTACCTTCAGCTTTGAATGACATTTTTATGAGGCAAAGAGTCTAAGGTGACAGGAAAATTTCTTCTGGTACTTTAAGATTGTTGCTTTACTCTTGTCTTGTTTGCATTGTTTCCAACGAGAAATCTACTAGCACACTATTTTTGTTCCTCTGTACATAAAGTGTCTTTTGTCTGCAGCGACTTTCTTTCAAGCATTGACTTTATTCAAGATTTTCTTTCAAGCACTGACTTTATTCAATTTTTTTAAATGAAGCTCTTTGGTGTCATTTTATTACCATTTCTTGTGCTTCATGTTTTATGTTACTGAGATTCGTGAATCTGTGGGCATACAGTTTTCATCAAAGTTAGAAAAATGGTTATCAGGACTGACCTAAATTTTTTTTCTGTTTATTCTCCTCTCTTTCTCAACTTCCACATATTATGGGCTGCTTAATGCTTCGTGATGCTGTGGTCAATTTTTTTCCAGTCTTTGTGTGTGTGTGTGTGTGTGTGTGTTTTATTGTACGTAGATTGCATTACTATATCTTCAAGTTCAATAATTTTCTTTCTATAAGCCTAACTTTCAGTTAATCCTATCAGTCGAATTTTCTGTGCATGTTTACACCACACACATACACACACATTGAACCTCAGACATTACAGTTTTCATCTCCACAAGTTTAATTTAGTTCCTTTTTATGTCTTTGATGCTTCAACTTGATTTATTTTTTCTAGATTCTTGAACATATAGAATCTAGTGGTAATAACTGTTTTAATGTCCCTCTCTAGTAATTGTATCATCGCTTCATTTCTAGGTTGTTTTCAGTTGATTGATTTTTCTCATTATAGGTCATAGTTCCCTATATCTTTGCATGCCTCGTAGTTTTATATTGAATGCCAAGCATTGTAAATGTTATAATGTTGAGTGCTGGTTATTTTGTACACTGAAAAATACATTTGAGCTTTATTTTGAGACAATATTAATTTATTTAGAAAAAGTCTGACCATTTTTTGTGTTTAAGCATTATTAGGCAGGCAAAGATCAGTTTTTAGTTCAGGGTCATTTTTTCCCCACTACTGAGGCAGAATCTTCTGAGTCCTCAATCTGTTGCCCTGGAATTGATGAGATTTTCCTCTGTAGCCCACAAAACCAAACAGTAACCTGAATACTGTGTGTGCTCCAAGGATTGGTGCCTGTTATTCTTTCAGGAATTTTTCTCTCTTGTCTCAAATAATTTCCTCACACACGTGCTAATCAGTAATCAGATGAATATTCAAAGAATGCACTGCGAATCTCTGCAGGTCTCTCTCTTTGCAAGTCTCTTCTCTCTGGGCCTCAACCATGTGAGTTTTAGCTATCTTGCCTCATGAACTTCCAGCACCATCTCTTCAATTCGGCATGACCACGCAATCTGTCTGGGTTTTTCCGTCCCATGTGTGCAGTCTAGAAATTCCTAAAGGAAGTAAGTTTGGAGAATTATGGAGCTCATCTTGCTTGTTTGTTTTTTGTCTGTTTCTTAAGGATCAATTTCCTTTGTTGCCTGATGCCCAATATCTTGAAAACCATTTTCTGATATAAAGTAACTCCCCTACATACAAATCTTCAAGTTGCAGACCTGCGAACATGCAAGTGCATGTCCAGTCACGTAAGTCAGCAGCTCACAAGTCTTGTGTACATCGTCATGTGCATGTATCCTCTACAAGTGGTTATGCTTTTGTGCACTTTACTGTACAGTATTATATAGAATACAGTAATACAGTATCTTTATTTCAAATCCAGGATGCCTGAAAGTAAGCATAAAAGCAGCTGCGATGTAGCTGGTACTGCCAAGAAACCAAGCTATAATGATGGAAACAAGAGTGAAAATAATTGACAGAGTGGCATGAGGTGAAAAATGGTAGACATCATTCATTCTTATAACAAGAATCATTCAACCATCAACACAATTATAAAGAACAAGATCATAGAACATGTGAGGTCTGCTGTGTCGATGATCTTGACCATAATATCAAAGAAGCGTGGAAGATAGAGAGGAGATGGAGAAACTTCTTGGTGTGTGGGTGAAGGATCAGAATTTAACATCAAGGCCCACTCAACTTAAAGCTGATTCAAGAGAAAGTCAAAAGCCTGGTGAAGACTTGAAGAAGAAACATGGCAAAGAATTAGAGGGTACATCTTTTAATGCCAACCATGGCTGATTTCATCAGTTCAAGGTCTTAACCAATCTTCGCAACGTCAAAGTAGCTGTCCACAATGTCCTGAAACGCTTTCAGCAACTTTCAAGAAGTATTATCTACATCACACTTTTTGTCAGGCAGTAAAGGTGAGTGACGAATCAGGAACAACCTTGTGACAACTTTGGAACATCTACAAGGTCATAAAAAGCATCAACTTTATTTGGTGTGAGGTTATAGCTGACATCATGAATGGGGTCTGGAAGAACTTTTTCCCTGCAGTTTGTCAATGATTTTTGTGGCTTCAAGAAGGTGGGTGAGGTGTCCAAAGAGGTCTTCGGCAGCTGAGTGACCCTCAGCGAGAACCTGGAGCTAGATCTGCATGAGGACGACTTCACTGAACTCCCTGCTGTGCAACACAAGGAACTCATTGATGAAGACCTGATGGAATTGGAGGCCAGAGAAAGGATGAAGAAAGACAAGAGGAAGAAGAAGTAATAGAAGAACCAAAGAGATTGGCGATGTGGGAAATGGCAAAGGGATTTTCTTTATTTGAGGAGGCAGTGTTCGTTTTGAGGCACAGGACGCGAATGTAGTACAATACAGTTGCAGCAGCCGTTCAGCATGCAATCCAGGCTACCATGTGTCATTTATGATGGGAAAAAAGATCTACTATCCAGACATCACTGGATCGCTTGTTCAAGGGGGTAGACAGAACTGATCCCAGCAAGGATCCAGGACATGTGCTAACACCCTCAGGTGTGAGTGAAATTGCAGTTTGCCTTCTGTCTCTTGCTGCTGATGATCTTTCAGCTCTATCATCTCCTGCTCCGCTCCTTCCTCCAGTCAGTAATTCTTCTTGCCTGTTCACTTGATGCCAGCTGTTGGATTGTACGACTGTACTTTTCAAGGTATACTGTACTATACGACCAAAAATGTTTTCTCTTTCTGTGTTTTTGTTTTTAGTGTATTAATTGCACGTAAAGTATTGTAAACCTATAACAGTATGGTACTATATAGCAGATTGTGTTCATTTGGTACCTAGATTAACTTTGTTGGACTTGCGAACAACTTAGAATTATGAACATGCTCTCAGAATGGAACTCGTTCCATAAAGGCTTATTTCCTTTAGTTTTTTAGTTGCTATTGGCAGGTAGATCAATTTGGCCCTTATTACTTCCTCTTGGCCAGAAACAAACCTTCTCTAGAGGCCTTTTTAATCAGTGTTGGCTATAAAGGCCTGGTGCTTAGGGGAAACCTAGCTGGATCTCTGTCTCTCTCTCTCTCTCTCTTTCCTCTCTCTCTCTCTCTGACTCTATCTCTAGCTCTAACTCGCTATCTCCCTATCCCTATCATCTATATGTGTATTTATATATCTCTATATATTTATTATCATATATATCAGATATATATCTATAGCTCTCTACCATCTCTCATCAGTATCTATCTATTGATCCATATCACGTTCAATAACATTTAGGTAATATTACAGATGACAGTAAAATAAATCTCTGCAGAAGAATATGTAGAAAGCAAAGGTATAAATTTAATGAATAAAACCATCATAAGTGCCAATATTTAAAGGGCAGGAGAAAAGAGAAAATGTTCTCTCCCCAAGTGACTTTTTTTTCTCTTTATGAAAAATGGCCTCAAAGGGAAATGTTTTGCTGATGTGGAAGTGATGAAACAAAAAACGGCAGAAGCACTAAAAGACATCAAAATTGACCAGTTCAAAAACTGTTTTAAGGAGTGGAAAAAACAGCTTGATAGGTGTATTACATCAAGCAGAGATTATTTTGAAGGTGACTGAAGTTTAAATGTGTAAGAATACACAGTTTTTTACAAATAAATTCCTTTTTTTACCCCCGCCCCCCACCCAGCCCCAGACACCGTGACTGACAGCTTTAAGACCAATTATTCCACAGAGCAAGGTGGATCCCGTATCACCCTTTGTTACCTAAACTTGGAAATCACATAACATATTTCTGCTATACTTCATTGATCAAAATGACCACAATAGCTCTTTGCCTTTCAAAAGTGGAGGCATAGAACACATTTTCCATAGAACAAATAAAAAATCATATTATAAGAAAGGCAAGTGGGAACAAGATATTGTTGCATCAGTCTTTGGAAATCACAATCTGTCACACTGTCCAAGAAAGGAGACAGTTTTAAGAAGCAAAATTTGTAAGTGTCAATTACAATAGAAAGCCTGAGTTCAATGAGCATTGAAAAAAAAATGACCGTTGTATTTTGTCATTAACAATGTATTGGTGCTTTGGGCTTGAGCAATTCTTCTTGTTAGTTGCACAAGTATGCAAGTTAAAATAATACACATAAAAATCCCCAAACTAGAAAGGAATAGGAATAATCTTGTAAATATGTCAAAAGTGTTTATAGTAAGGGTTCCCATTTCCCCATATACCTTCCAATACTTGTTATCTTTTCTCTTGTTGATAATAGCCATATTAACAGGTATTAGATGATAGCTCATTGTGATTTTAATTTGTATTTTGCTAAAGACGAGTGATATTGAACACCTTATCATATGTTTGTTGGACATGTGTATATCTTCTTTAGAAAAAAAGTCTATTCAGAGCCTTTGCAGATTTTTAAATTAGTTTTTGTTGTTGTCGTTATTGTGTCGTATGAGTTCCTTATATGTTTAAAATATGAACCCATTACCAGATGAATGTTTTGCAAATATTTTCTCGTAGTCTGTAGTCTGCCTTTTCATTCTGTTGATTGTCCCCATTGCTGTGCAGAAATCTTTTAATTTGATGCAGTCTTACTTGTATATTTTTGCTTTTGTTTCCTTGCTGTTGGTGTTATTTCCAAAAATAACATTGCCAAGACCAGTATCAAGGAAGTTTTCCTAATGTTTTCTTCTAAGAGATGTATGGTTTTGGAGACTTGTATTGATTTTTTTTGTATGATGTAAGACAAGGATCCAGTTTCCTTCTTCTGCATGTGGATATCAGGTTTTCCCAACACCTTTTATTAGAAAGACTATCTTTTCTTCATTCTGTACTTTTGGTGTCCTTGTTGAAAACTAGTTGTCCATATATCTATAGGTTTATTTCTGGCCTCTCTAACTCTGGGAATGTTAATTAGTAAAGCCATATGGAAAACTGTATGCCAGTTCCTCAAAAAATTAAAAATGGAACTACCATACGATCCAGCAATCCCTCTTCCTATTCAAAGGAAAGAAAATAATTATCTCGATGAGATATCTGTTTACTGCAGCATCATTCACACTTGCCAAGTTAAGGAAACAACCTAAGTGTCCATCTACAAATGAATGATAATGAAATCATGGTACATATGACAATGAAACACTAATCAGCCTTTCAAAAGTGGGGGTGGGATTCTATCATTTGCAACACTATAGATAAACCTGTGGGGCATTACGCTATGTGAAATAAATCAGACAGAAAGAAAAATATTGCATAATCTTATGTATATGTCAAAACTTTTTAAAGAGTTGAATTAATAGAAGCAGAGAGTAAATGATATTATAGTTAACAGAGGTAGAGGGGGCAGCAGAAGACATGAGGAGATATTGGCCAAATGGCATAAGCTCTAGAGATCTAATGTACAGCACAACTACTGTAGTTAGCAATACTCTGTTGTATGCTTGAAATTTTCTAAAAGAGTAGGTATTAAGTGTACTCATCGTGCGTACACACACACACACACACACACACACACACACACACAACACAACAGTGACTATGTGAAGAGCAGAGTATGCCCACTAGATTTATTGGAGTAATAATTCATGAAGTGTATGCATATAAAAATGTTACATTGTACATCTTAATTGTACAATTTTCATTAAAAAATCATTAAAAGTGTTTACAACAGAATAATATATATATTTCATAGTGTCTTAGTTGCTTTAATGAAATACTTGAGACTGGATAGCCAGTCAAAGCACAAAAAATTTATTACTCACAGGTCTGGGACTAGGAAGTCTAGATGCAAGCCCCAGGAAACTCGGTATCTGGTGAGGGCTGCTCTTTGCTTCCAAGATCACGCCTTCTTGCTGCAACCCCCAGAAGAGATGAATGATGTGCCTTCACATATAGAAAGGAAAGGAACCCACTCTCTCAAACTCTTTCATATGCCCCATAATCCCATCTGTGAAGGCTCTGCCCTCATGACTTAATCACCTCATATAGTCTCGACCTCACAATATTATCATACTGGCATTTAAGTTTCAATGTATGAATTTGAGAGGTCATATTCAGACCACAGCACAGTTTAATTTTTAAAACATGTCTTTATTGTAATAGCAAAATAAATACTATCTTTTGCATTTCCATCGTGTGCTGGGCACTTAAATAGTGCTTCCTTGGAAACTTTTGAGATGGGTATTATGATGTACATTTTCCAGATGGAGAACCCAAGTCTCATATGTGTGCTCATACTCACACATCTAACAATCCAGTTCGTTTTCGAGTCTAGGTGTTTCTGACTCCAAAGCCCTTGATTTCTCTTCTATGTTTTACTGGCTGTAAGATCAATGATTGTATATTCTTCTTGTCTTTCTTAGTTTTAAATTAATAGTAATAGTCCATTCAATATTTAATTATTTTAGTCACTAAAATGAAAAAAATAGAAAATTCAATTTCCAGCACTGTTTTATCACTTTGAGTGTTCACAGAAAAAAAAAGCACAGGTGTGCATTTGTACTTTGCAATCAAATAAGCAACAGAGATGTTTAAACTGTTTAGGCTTGAAAGGCATGGAAATCTAATGATTTTTCTTTACTAGTTTGCAAAAATGTGAGTGCTTTCTTGTTTTTAATATTGGGAGTTATTTATTATTTTGAAAATAATTTTATTTTGTATGTCATGAAGTTGATGGTTTGGGGATTTACTCAACCATTTATAATAAGATCCTGGGAACTCATAGCCGATACTGAAAAGGCCCCGAACAGCCTCTTTCTATAGCAAAGGTCAGAACCTTGCAGGGATTTTTATTGAACCTTAAAAGACAAACAACTTTGGCATGGCACTGCTACATGTTGGCTTGATGCAATTCCAGCCCTGCTGAGAATAGTAAAAGAGGAAGGATATTTGATCCAGGTTGTGAGTAAGCTGCTTTGTTGTTGTTTTTTGTCATTGTTGATTTGTTTTTTGGCTTTCTTTGAAGGCAAAGGCCAAAGACCTTTAAGTTAATTTATTAGTTAGGCATGAATAACCTAAGCCAAATTTAAGTATGGTAATCTCACTTACACATTTAAAACAAAATCCAAAAAGAAGATAAAAATACTAATCGTTCTGAGATAGAACATAGCAATAAATTGAATAAGGGTGATAGGATTAATAGCTAAATAAGCTCACCCTGGTTAAGTCATGGAGACAACAATGTATAAAAAAACCAAAATGGTTTTAAAACTCAAACAATCCTTCTTTAGAAATGTATTCTAAGTTTCTGTAGTTCTTCTATTTGGCCCTTAAAACTATAGGGTTTGTTTGTCATCTTCTTTTCAATTTGGTAACTTACTTAAGAGACACCACAAAGAAAGCAATCAGTATGTATGTCCAATTCAGCTGTTATTACGCAAAAAGTTCCAATTAAATGAGTTTCTTGGGCCAAATAGCAGAATTGAAGCAAGCTAAATTAATGCTAAGTCACATTGACGGTTTTTATCATGAAACATTTACCACTCCATGTCAAATTATACTTTTTTCTGTCATTCTTTAAGCTATTTCATTTGCAACTTGCTTGAACCTTCCCCCATTCATTTATTTTAAAATAATTTATTTTTGAAAGGGATCAGAATATATCACCCTAAAATATGCTACTTTGGCAAATTAATTATTTTGAACAGAAGGCAAGTGAAAACCTACAGATGCAAGAAGAATTTTCTGACCTCTCCCTTTCTTCCTGAAAGCAAGCAGGACACATTTCCCATGAGAAATATGCCTTTCCTATACCACCTTTGGAAAAGGGAAGTAAATGTGAAGATGAATCTGCACAAACCTTGCTAAAACAACTCTTATGTTCTATTAGTCTCCCCCATATATTTCCTGGTCACTTTCCCACAAATTGCTACCATTGGCCCAAATTCCTTTTTCCTTTGTCTTGTTACATCTCCACATGTATTGCTCCTTGTTAAAAATGTATATAAGCCCTCAGATCTTGCCTTTCATTGGGTTTTTATTTCTTTTCTGCGAAGGCCCTCATGTGCAAGTAAAAATTAAAATCTTAGCTTCAAATACAGTTTGTACGCTTTTTTGTTTGTTAGTCTTTGTCAGCTTGATTCACAGATCCTAGCAACAGACTAGGTCACAACTTGCAGAAGGCAGTCAACTATCATGTTTGGTTATTGCTAGCATACTATCTTTTGATCCTCTAATAACATCTCTGTAACTGCGGAAATGTCTTCTGAGTTGCATGCATTTCGGCAATATCCACTGGTAACTATATCTGCTATTCCTTTTTTTTATTATAAAGATGTGGGGTACAATTCAGGGTTAGGCATACAAACATTGATTATGCAGGTACCTATATCTGATATGAACAATAACTAAACCTTAACATTACAGAATAAAAAAGTTCTACATAAAGGACAAACGACAATCCATGTAAAGTAAACTTGCATTGCGCTTCCACTGTACAACTTTGGCCCTTGTATGCATTACAACATGGAATCACAGTCATAATCCCTGCTAGGACATAACAATAAACAGAAGGTAGTAGCAACCCATTTACTTCAGCATACACTAAAAAGACTACAGTTAAGTCCTTGTCAGAGCTACTGTGATAAACAAGTTAGATTCTACATAAATAATTTTAGTTGAACGCTTCTGCTGTGCATGGTTGGCCACCCAAAGAAGTGAGACAGAAATGCTTTTATACAAAAAGATTTTGGGTAGCTCTTAGAAGCCATCTGTATACTTAATCACTACTAAAGCCTTACCTGGATCTTAATTCACACCACTTTTAAAAAGTAACAACTATCTTTCATTCCAAAATTTTGAGGGCAGTTATGAGTTAATATCCTTTTGGTCATTATGGTTTGGTTGACAGTTATAGCAAGAGCATAGCACAGGGAACAGCAGATGGAAGAAACGGACAAACCCCCTATTCCCTGGAAAGAAAACTCTCCAGAAAATTAATCACTCAGGATATTTTTCAAGGATAATGGAATCAACTGAGAGAAACTTTGACAATGGCGGCCATTGTCTGCTTCCCCTGAATAAAAGCTATTTACTGCCTAAACTTCTCATGGGGAATGAGTACAGGAAGTGAACACAATATTACGTATGTATATGGTGAAATATTTATTGCAGATGTCTACTTTTTCCTAGTTGGAAATCCTTGCCAGCAGAATTTACAGTTATAATTTCATCCTCACAGTGCTTTATTAGTAATTCTATCTTACTGGAAAGAAGATAAAGCTATAAAAAAAGCCAAATGCAGCAAAAACAATATAAAATAATCCACATACAAATACAACCTCACTGTCTGACTAGGTTCTTTGGGTGTCTTTGTTGTGACCCCACAAAGCAAATGGGTTAGCAATATAGTTGGCCAATCTCAACCAATCTGGGATGATGTCGGAACATTCAAAGAGAAAGTATTTGGCACGTAGTCAATTGTTAATTGTTTTACTGTGCAGATAATGAGCATCTACATATGGTTCCTTTAACAACTTCAACTACTGAAAAGCCTAGATTATTTGCTCTCTTAAAAAAGAAATCACCCTGTAGCTACATTCTTTCTTTTGTGATTGTACTCAGTTCTTCTGTATTTGTACTCAGGTACTGTGAGTAATTTTAGGCTCTACCTACATATAAACAAAAAACTCATTTTGTTTAACCTAACTTCACTCCACTTCTTTCTAATCATCTCCATTTGAAAAGTAAATGTGTTACCTTAACTGCACTTTGGTGGGCAAATGCCTCTAAGAGACTGTGTTTCTAGGCAACGATACAGAGACCAAGGCCAAGGCAAAGGAAATGGTTCCCTACTTCAACTGTCAAAACAAAAGGGATTCCTTCATAATGCATTAATGCCCATAGAACTGGTGGAGTATTTGATTCAATTTTTCATAAGCTGCCATCAAAAAGCTGTCTTTCAAATAACTGTTTTTCTGAAGTTATTGTTTCATTTTTCTTTTGCTTTTCAAAAACAGTGTATTACCAATGGTAATAGTCTTTAATTCATCCTCGTTAACTTAATGGCATAGTTTTTCTAATTCTTGTTCAGTACCTCTCGCTTCTATATGAACAGTCTGTTCAAATGATCAAATGATTCCCTGATTTTCAGAATAATCAGGGAAAAAGATAAAAATATTGCTGACCAGACAATGTGCAACATTTTCATATTATCAGCAGTGCTTCAGAATTCTATATTTGGAGTTAAAGGTATTATAAATACAAAGAGATCACAATTAAGGTCATTTTTGTTCCTCTCCTTGGGGAGATAAGAAAGACTTCTAAAAACTCATTTGTGCAACAGAAAGGAGAAAGTACTGCCAGAACTGAAAAGTAATTAAGAAAGGAACAAATAGAGAATGTAGACTACTATTTGCAATATAATATTATCTTATGTCTTTCACTGTTTCTCAATGAATGAGTCATTTCAGGACTATCAACTTGTTGCTCTGTGAGTAGCAATAAGAGTCAATCTGGATCATGGAAAAATACAGAAATCTCCTCACTTAAATTGTACGTTTATTTTCCTGGCATGAAATTTGGAATTCAGTAGCCTGACTTAGGCAACTCAGCATGTGCAGTGTTCATTGTGTGTTTAACTGAACCCAAACCCAGTTCCCATTACCTGGGAGCCATCAGAGCACCTTGGAGATAAAAGTCACAGCAAACTACGAGGAACAAAGTCCCTTAGCTGTTGAGTTTCATTTCTCACTGGGATTTTAGGAAACTTGTCATGACAGTTCTGGTATTCGCGGTGTATAATATTATGGCAGAGGATCACATGTGGCTTCCAAGTTGCAGTTTATAGACAAGCAGGGCTTCTGGACCATTGGATTAATAGGGGTAACTTTACAAATGGCAGAGCAGTGAAGGTTGGGATAGAAAGAGAGTCAAAGAAGACTAGAGAAGAGTAAACTAGATACAAAGAGAAAAGATGGAGAGAGAGAGAGTGAATAAGGAACAGTTGTATTCCTCCATAAAGCCCGGCTGCTTTCAAAGGGGGGGCAGAATAAAGTTACTTGGTCCCACTGTGTCTGAAAGAAACCAATGAAATGGGTAGAGTGAATACTGAACGGAAGCAGACACTCAGATAATAGGTTCTTACTTTCAAGAAAATCATTTCCTGGCTAACCCAAAATTCAGAAGACTTCTGCAAATCATATAAGAAAGCTGTAAAATTACCTCAGAAATCATTTGCTGTAGCCTGTGTGTAATGTGAATCTTTCACATATGCAAAAGACTGAGCACTAGTGAAAGAACCAAATCAAGTAATTGGTTATTCCAGTCCAGGACAGAATGGGATGGAAGGGCTGAGGGCACATCAATGATCAGTACTGGAAGAACACACTGTTAGGGAGAGTTCAAAGAAACAGAACACTTCAGTATCTTGAACACGAGGTATAAGAAATCTTTTCAGCTTCTGAATTAGGAGAGTGCACAAGTTAATATTGGCATGTACCACACAATATTTATAGTGCGCTGTACATGGTATGCTCCAGTTAACTATACAGTATCATATAAATTTCCCATTCCAGAGTATGGATTCAGTTAGTCTAAGAAAATGCTCTATTAGCTTCAGAGGATCCAATAGTACCAGAATTAAAAAACAGTCTTGTAAAACCCCACCCTATGTTTCACAATAAAGACTTGTTTTGTGTTCGAAGAGAGCAAGCTAGACAAATCATTTCCTTATAGCATTTTGTCTTAGCCTGGCTTCAAAACTGGTTTGCTACAAATTACTCTGACCCTTCAAGTACCCTGAGTTGCGTGGAACACACACACACACTCCACAGAAAGACAATGTTTATGTTTTCTTTTCCCCTTCCCCAGAAAACAGAGCTAAAATATATTTCGTGCTTAATATGTCTCTCAGTTTGCCGAACTTTTATACTTTTGTGTATGTGAAGACTGGGTCATGAACAAGACACAGTTAACTGCTGTGTCTAGTGTCACACAGTTAGGAACTAGAAGTGGTGGAATTTAAACCTTGTCTGTCTGATTATGAATCTCATTCCCTTTAACTACAACTTTTTATTTCCTTCAAAAACAACTGACACAAATAAAAGGAAATTTGGTTATTGTCCGCCTGGGTGTCTTTCAATTCCTTGCTATCTATCAGACACCTACACAGCATTAGAAGAGGCAGCAAAACAGATTTGTTGATTGTTGTTGAGTGAGAGAAGAGAAAAAGCACTTTATTTTTTTTTTCACCCCAAACCTAAAGCTGGTTCTTCTCACTTTTTAAAGCTAATTCTTAGAGAGGATCAATAATATTGGTAAACCTATAGCCAGATTAATAATAAATCATAATTTTTAAAAGATACAAATTAGCACTATCACTGGAGATCCTACAACTATTGAAATCATGAGTATATTACAAACAACTAACATATTAACACTAATATATTCAAATACTCAGATAAAATACACCAATTCCATGAAAAATATAAACTATCAAAACTCGTTCAAGGAGAAATATCTATTAAGAAATTAAAATTGTATTTTAAAATCTTCCCCAAAAGAAACTCCAAACCCAATGGCTTCATTAGTGGTTTACACCAAATATTTAGGAAAAAAAAAAAAAAAAAACCAATCCCCAAAACACTTTTACAGAAAATTTAAGAGGAAGGAATACTTCCTAAATTATTCTATGAGGCCACCATTGTCCTGATATCAAAACCCAAAAAAAGACATAAGGAAAACTATAGATTCCTATCTCTCATAAACATAGATACAGCAATTCTAAACTAAATTTTGACAAAGACAATCCAACATGATATAAAATGCATAATCTTCCAGGAATAGTTGTATTGTTCAGAATTCAAAAAGTCAATATAATTCATGATATCATCAAACTAAAAAAGTCCATATAACATCTTAATAGATGCATTAAAAAGTATTTGACAAAATCAATTCATGCATTCCTGATTAAAAACTCTCAACAAAAAAGAAATAGGAGGAATCTTCTTCAACCTGATAAAGAGCATTTCCAAAAACCAACAGCTAACTTCAGATTGAATGGTAAAGGCCTGAATGCTTTTTCCCTGAGATCAGGAATAAACAAAAGTATGTACTCAGCACTTTTAATCAACATTATACTAAGGTTATAGTTAGTGAAATGTGATGAAATGAATAACAAAGTATTCAGATTTGACAGAGAAAGAAAAACTGTTGGTTTGGTTTCTTTTTTAAAATGACATGCTCATCTATATAGAAAATCTCTTGTATCTGCAAAAAAGAGCTACTAGTTCTAATAAATGAGTTTAGTGATTGCAAGACATAATGTAAATATTGAAAAAAATCAACTCAATTACTATATATCAGTAATACACAGTCCGGCATTGAAAAATAAAAGTACCATTTGCACTGTGATCCCAAAATATGAAAAAAAGCCTACTGGTAAATTTGAAAAATAAAGTGAAGATCTGCATATATTAAGGCACAAAACATTGCTGAGAAAAACTGAAGATGACCTCAATAAATGGAGCAATATATCACCTTCACAATCCAGAACACTCAATATTATTAGAGTGGTAATTCCCCTCAAATTTATCTACAGCTTTTGCAATCCTTATCCCAATCCCAGCAAGATATTCTGGAGAAATTGACTAAATAATTCTGAAATTCATATGGAGATTCAAAAGTTCTAAAAGCACTAAAACGTCTTCAAAAAAGAATAAAATTGGAGGAGATATACCATCTAATTTCAATAATAAGTTACAGAATTCAAAGCAGTCTGGTATTAGCATAAGGATTTATCAGTGCGACCATATATAGAATCCAGAAATAGATTTACGCATATATAGATGGGTGATGTTAGACAAAGGCACAGAGTCGTGAAGAAAGAATAGCCTTTTCAACAAATGGTGCTGCAACAATTCATGCTTAAAAGAATGAATTTTAATTCTCATAACATCAACAAAAAAATTAACTAGGAGTGAATCATAAACTTAAATGTAAATTCTAAAACTATAAAAGTTCTAGAAGAAAGTATAAGAGAAAAATTTTGTGACCTAAATTTGACTTAGATGACATCAAAAACTTTGATCCATAAAATAATTAACTAATGACAATGACTTAATCATCAAAGACATCGTATGTAAAATCAACAATTAAGCTACAGATGTGGAAAAATTGTTTGAATCATATGTCTGATAAGGTAAATGTATTTAATATACATAAAATCACAAGCACAATAATAAGAAAAATAAAAAATTAGACAAAAGATTTAAACATAAATCATGATAGACAATATACAAAGGGAAAATAGCACTTGAAAAGATGATCAACATCAGTAGTTATTAAGAAAATGCTTATTAAAATCACAAAGATATCACACTAGAAACCCATTAGAATGGCTAAAATAAAAAAGACCAACCATAAGAAGTTTTGGCAAGGATGTAGAGGAAATATAATTCTTATATACTATTGCTGAAAATGTAAAATAGACAAAAATTTTTCATAACTATGTGGCAGCTTTATTAAATATTAGCATACAATGATTCATATAATTCAGCTATTCTACTACTGGAAATTGACCCAAGAGAAACAAAGCATATGACCATTCAAAGACTTGTGCAAACTTTTTTAGCATCTTGTATACAAGTTTTCATAGGAACATATACTTTCAATAATGAAACCAATCAAATGTCCATCTGTAGGTGAATGGATTAAAAAGATTATCATATGTCCATATGGTGGAATTCTAATTAGAAATAAAAAGAAATTAACTAGTGGTATATGCAGTAACATGGATAAATCTCAGAATATATATGCTTAATCCATGAAGTCGGGAAGAAAGGAGCATACCTTATATGACCAATTTACATAGTATCGTGAAAAATGCAAACTCTTTTATTTTTATTGGGTCGGGGTCTCACTCTGATGCCCAGACTAGGGTGCAGTGGCACGATTATGGCTAACCTCAGCCTTGTCCTCCTGGACTCAGGTGATCCTTCCACCTCAGCCTCCTGAGTAGTTGGGACTATAGGAATGCAACACCATACTCAGCGTAGTTGTTGATTTTTTTTGTTTTGGTAGAGATGAGGTCTTGCTATTTTGCCTAGGCTGGTCTCGAACTCCTGGGCTCAAGAAATCCTCCTACTCTGGCTTCCCAGAGCACTAGGATTACAAGTATGAGACACAGCACTCATCCACAAGTTAATTTATAGTGATAGAAGATTAATGGTTGCTTTGGCACAGTTCAGGAGGCAAGGTAAGAGAACAGGAGTGAAGGATTACAAAGGAATATGTAGGAACTTTATAGTGGTGATGGTTTCTCAGGTATATGCATACATCAAAACTTTGCAGATTGCACCCTTTAAATATACTTGGCTTATTGCTTGCTAAATTATCCCCAATAAAACAAAAAAATACCTATTTATATAGAATTATGTGTGGGCATGCATGTGCGTACACACACACACACACACATACATACACACACACACACACACACACACATCATGGCAGTAATTCATGAATGGAGTAAAGGGTACAGGTTTACACTAAATTAGGCTATTTTGAGGCTGGCCTACTTTTAACTTAATAAAAACACTCAGTAGTTTTAGACAGTATCATTTCATTCAAAGCCCTAATACTGAAATAGTGTTACTGATTTTTTTTTTCACTTTGTGTTATATTTCTCATTCCTGGCCCTACTAATGTATCAACCTTTATGTTACTTATATTTAAAACAATACTTCAGGGAGATGCCTTACTAATTCATTAGTGGGTTAGTTAACCTGGGTTTCCTAATATTTTAAGATAGTAAATAAATTATATTTTTTGTAGTATGAATTCATGAGACTTTCTGAATATCACCAATAGTAAAGCTTTCTATTGATAATTTAAAAGTAAATATTCCATCCTATATATCTGGATAGAAAAGAGAATCTGAATTTTTAAAGTGAAGATTGTGCCACAAAACTGTATGCTATAATTTATGCTCCTTAGACTCATGGTAATCATCTACACATTTCCTGGAAACATTTTTATTATTTTCTATCAAGGATCTAAGCATCATTGAAATTATTTGTTGTTCTTATTATGCATTGCAAACTTAAGTTTAAAAAGCATATTTACAAAAATTTAGAAGCCAATATATCATGACAAATGGCCTAAAACTCAACTGTGTTTATACTTTATGCTAGAAAATTATTCCAGTGTGATCATCAATCATTTATATTGAGCATGTAATCTGTCAAAAGTAGTGCAGTGGGCATGATTATAGAAGCAAATAGTTTGATCACAGCATTCATTTATTCAACAACACTTGATTGTCTAACGTGGACCAGACACTTTACTAGGCGCTGAGGTTTAAGGCTGAACCAAAATAAAAGACATGACACTGAGTTGTATGTTGTTAGCACTGCAGTGGGAAGATACAGACTAAATGATAATTTTTCTGTGCTAAGTTTATTTCATTTGGGAGTGAAAATAATAAAAAGAATCTCTTGGTTAAATTTAAGATACAGGATTTACATTTTAATCATATAAAAAAGTAAGCACATCTTAAATTCTAAGATAAAAGTAAAAAAGTAAACATGTCTTAAATTCTAATTTAAATCAATGTAAATTTAATGAGGTCAAAAATACGTATGTATACATAGTTTGTAACTTTTTAAAAGAACACATAAAATATTCAAAAAATAACTGTTTTGAGAATTTTAAACTCCATCACTCTTTAGTCTTTTATATTTTAAAAAAATCATTAAGTCTTTCCTTCCAGTAATAATGAACTAGATAAGTCTAGTCAACTCTCCTACTAAGTGCATCCAGAAAAGCAGCGTAAATTATTAAATCATCTTAAGGAAGAAGAGATCTGACAAGATAGGGAAGGATGACTAGGTTAGGATTTGAAGAAGGAAAAAAAAAAAAACTAAGGAATGTGGTGCAGTACAACTGTCCCTCTGGCAGTATTTATTGATCCTTGACTAGCTGGCCGAGAGGAAATGGCACCTTCTCTGGGTTAGGGCACAGTGGATGCAGCTCAAGGGTCAACAAGAAGTGATCCTTTGGGAATCCTCCATCCAATGGACTGGAATTTCGAGCGATCTTCCCTCTCCTAAAATAAAAGTTAACCAAAAGTAAAGAAATTCTTTCATTCTCCAATAATCTCCATTCCTGGGATTGAATAAAGGTGACTCAGGACTGCAAGTGGCCTCAAGCAACTATAGAATTAAATGAAAATCCTCTACAAGGGATGATAAAATTAGGCCCCAGTTAATTTCTACACAATATTTTCAGATGCATGTCTGGCACATACTAAAATACAACTAGATACAAAAGGAGGCAAAACAATAGTAGAAAATAAAAATAATAATGAGAAATAAAAACACACACGTTGGTGCCTTAGATAGCACAATTAACTTATATAGACTTTAAAATAACTCAAGAAATAAAATACAGAATTAAGAATTTTGGCAAAGAAATGAAAACTACACAGGGAAACACTGAACAGATTTGAAAGGAACTACAATGATATTCTATAACTAAGAGTTATAGTTACCTAACTTTAAAATTCAAAAAATGTATTTAACAGAACTGAAATGAAAATCAGTAAACTAAATGCTAAGTCAGAAGAACATGTATGGAATGAAGAAATTTATTTTTCTAATTTATTTGCTTCGAGTCTATCTCTTCCCACTATAATGCAAACTCTCTGAGTCCCAGGATTATGACTTGTTCATAGTGGTTTCACTGGTGCTCAGCAAAATTCTTAGCACATAGTAGACACTCTTTAAATATTTGCTGAATAAAAAATTTGTTCAGAAAAATGTATTTCTATAATCATTTCCAATGCAATACATTCAACAGTGTGCACACTGATTAAATGTGATTGACTATACCGAAATAATTTTTGAGACTAACTCTTTACCAGTGAAGAAAAGAAGGATAAATTGAAGTAGAAGACATTTAAACTGGAGAAGAAGAAAGAGACAGAGAGAAGGGGGGAGAGAGAGAGACATAAATGTTGTTTTAAGAGACATTATGGTTGTGAATGTACCTAAAAATTTTTAGCATTAGTAAATAAATTGAGAAAAGTTGCTGGTTTTCAGATCAAAACACAAATAGTCAAATTAATATCTCTCTCTGGAATAACTAAAAATGAAAATTAAAAAGAGATAACTTTTATAATAGCATAAAAATATAAAATATGCATACAAATATGAAAATAAACTCTACAGCAGAAAAATATAAAAGTAGAAAGACATTAATTATTACTTAAATATATTAAGAGATATGCATATTTATGCATTTAAAGATTCAATTTTATAAAAATGTCAATTTCCCCCCAATAAATTTGGGGAACATTACAATGTAATTCTTACGTAAAAATGAGACTTTAATTTAACAAGCTTATTCTATAACTTGTAGAAAATGCAAGGGCCAAGAAGAGTCAAGCCACTGTCCAAGAGAAAGAATGCATTGAGATTCACACTCTATTTTTATTGACGCTTTATATAAAACTATAATATTTAAAATAAAATGTTTGGTATGAGCATGGAAAAACAGACCAATGAAATAGCACAGAAAGCCCAGAAAACTTTATATACATGAAAGCCTGACTTATCACAAAGCAGATGTAGCAGAAAAAGACAGTATTTTAGTAAATGGTGCTGGGGCAATCAGACATGCATGTGGAAAAAAGGTAAACTTGAATAACTTTGCACACCATTCATATGATCAATTTCCTGTTAGATTGTAGATCATGGTGTGAAAGGCAAGTTAATAAATCATGTAGGACCAAGTATCTCAATAGCAGCACTATTGACATTTGGGGCCAGATAATTCTTTGTTAGGTGGGCTGTCCTATGTACTATAGGACATTTAGCAGTATCCCTGACCTCTGCACACCACACGCTAGTAGCACACCCTCAGTTGTGACAAGCAAACACATCTCCAGACATTGACAAATGTCCCCTGGAAACATCTGTAGGATAGTATTTATTATTTAGGTGTATAAAAGAGTGCTCATTATTTAGGATAAAGAATGATTTCTTGAACAGGACACAAAATGTTCTAACCAAAAGTAAAGTCTGTGAAATTTAACTGCATTAAAATATAAGAAATTTTGGTTACCAAAAGACATCATTAGGAGAATGAAAATGTAAGTCACAAAGTGGGAGAAAATAATAGCCGTAAAACCAGCAGGGGCTTCAAGACCAGATATTATAAAGAACGGGATAAGAAAGTGACAAAAATCTAATAGAAAAATGATCAAGAGACTTCACAAAATGAAAATATCTAAATGACAAAAAAAAAAAAAAATACATTAAAAGATGCTCAACATCACTCGCAATCAAGAAAATGCAAACAAACCACAAGGAAATTCTACAGCATATCTACTAGCAGTGGCAACATGGAAAAGCCTGAGGGACACCAAATGAGAGGTTTGCTGTAGAGCAGAGACTGGTCAACTCTGTCAAGGGATGCTAGCAAGTATTTCACATAGGGTCTCTGTCACAAGTGCCCAGCTGTGCTGCCGTACCACAAAAGCGGCCATAGACAATAGGCAAATGAATGGGCGTGGCTGTGTTCCAAAACAGATGTATGTGTAAGCATCAGTGAAAGGCTAGATTTGAAGGCAAGCCATCTTTTGCAGACTTCAGAAGTGGAGCAGCAGGAATGCTCATATGTTGCTTGTAGGAGTGTAAGTTGGCACAAAACATTTGGAAAACAATTTGTCATTATCTTCTAAATTAGAACTACCCTTACCTTCCAGCAATTTCACTCTTAGATTATATACTCCTCAGAAATGTGGGCTGAGAGACAGGTACAGTCATTTATTGGTACTGCTTTTGTTAATAAAAAATAATAGAACTCTCTCCTACGCATGTAGACAGCAAAAGGGGCATGCATTTTGGAACATATTAAAAATGAAATATTTTATAGTCATAAAAAGGAAGGAACCAATGCCTTGGCTCAAACAAGCACAATGGCATCTGAAAGAAACCAGACATAAAAGAGCATGTACTGTAGGATCCTATTTATAAAATGTTTTTAAATTAAAATTTTAGCAGAACTATGATATTGAGCAATGCCTCCTTAGTCCATAGGCAAATATTAATACAGGAAATTTGTATTCTCGTAAAAGTCAGGATACTGGTTAAATGATTGGATGAAGGCGTATGCAAGGGTTCTGGGACACCATCGGCAGTCTACTTCTCCACCTGGATGATGTGTATACAAGACTTTCTTTCACGCACATTTTCACATCTCTGTTTGAATGCTATACTAGAAATCAAAATAAACATCATTTCAAAAATTTTTGCAGGAGTTTTATAATTTCCTTTCGTAAAGAGAAAGAAATATTAATATCCACGTAATGGAAACTCAGAATACAGCACTTACCCCAATTAGAAGTTTTTACCTACAAAAGGTATTGAGTGCTGCAGTCTAGGCCTAATTCACAGCATACCAAGTACTACTTCTCTTCTCTTGTGACTATGTCAAGCCAAGTAACAGAATCTTAACAAATACAAAAAAAAAAAAGAAGAAGAAGAATCCAGTCCCTTTTCCCAATTTTTCCACCCTTACTGTACATTTTACTGAATACTTGGGGGAGTCACTGGTTCTATGAAAAACATGGCTTTCTGCCAGTGAGCGCTGAAGTGCTGACATTTATCTGTCTCAGTGGTGTTTGACTCTGGCTGTGTATTAAAGTCAACTGCAAACTTAAGGGGGAAAAAAAAAAGCCATAGCCTAAATCTAGCTCAGACTAATTAAATCAAGTTCTCTTGGGGTGTGGCCCAGGCAGTTTTAAAGGTCCCCAGGAGATTCTAATGTGTGGCAGGTTTGAGAACCACTGACCTGTCTGTTGGCCCCCTCAGAAGTATGCATAATTAAGTCGGAAATGTTCAACTTGTCTCAGTGCAGTCAATTAGGAAGAAAAATATAATGGCCCTGGTAAAGCTCAATTTATCTCACATAGCTCTAGTTTATTTTTATCGAATATGAGAAAGTATTCCTTTTCTTAAGACTCACCTTTAAACAAAAATCCTTATTTTTCTCCTTTCTAAATATTTAGCATTCATTCACAAAAAAGGAATTCATTGCTCCTCACCAGCAATGTCTTCTTACTGTAGCCCCTGGTGTTGCTTGTCTTTCCTGTGATCTCTTGTCCACAAGCATTTGTCAAAAACACTTATTATAAAGAACAATTCATTTATTGAAACTAATATTTGGCCAAAGTTTGCTGTTCTTCCTTTAATTCTGTCCTCTGCTCCACTAAGGAATCCTTACCAGCTTCTTACACTTAAGCAGATATTATGAAAGGCATAGCTTGTCAAGAGCTGCGTTGTATTTCTGAAATGCCTGGCCTCCTTCCCCGCCACAATTCAAACCATATGCTATCCCTCAAACACTGTCTGCAGGCCTTGAGAGATTTCATTCATCCTCAATGTAAATCTCATTTAAAAGCTCCATAAGTTGTACAGCTTTCTCTGCAAACTCTATAACCTTTATTTCTTTTTCTTTTTTCTTAAATGAAAAAGTAGAATTTATTGAGAGAACAGAGAAGCTCCCACAGTGGGAGGGGACCCGAAGGGGTTGCCAACCCTTATTTCTTAATGTGTCTTGTAGATATGGTGTGGTCACTTAGCCATAGAACAAGATAATCCAGTAAAGAAGATCTAATAATCCAAAAAATTGGCCCTCAATTCTTAGAAATTGCAAAACTACCAGGTGAACTCAGTGCATCTCATGGCAGATATCTGCCAGGCCTCACAAATATTATAAACTTGAAAATAAGTACAACCTGAAACCAAACTACATATCAAAAACACAGTCAAAAAAAAGGGTTATTGACATTATTCAGAAATTGGAAACTATATGTGGACAATTTTCAAATGTATTACCCTTAGGAGTATATACTCACTAACAGAATTTAAGGCTTATTAAGTTTGTTTTTCTACTTTTTTGGTGCTTAGTTTCTGATTAGTCAACTTGCAGGCTTGATTACATCTTTTCCATTCCATTCCTTACTGTTTGTGACATCCTAACTCAGATTCACAACTTCTCCTTTAAATCTGCATAGCTGTAAATTCCCTTAGAAGTCATTCTTTATACCAGGCATGTCCAACCCAAGACAGCTAGCAATGCAGTCCCACAATATCAATTAACTTATATGTTTTTTTACATTTATTTTATGTGTGACTCCATGCATACTTTCATTTTTGAGGTTCACAATTATACCATATTCCTGGCAGCACATGCTATTTTCAGTTAGGAGGCACACGAAGGGCACAATTTGAACAAACATTTCTGATGAGCACTTTGAGAACTCACCAAGAAGTATAACCACTTCCATCAAACCAAACATTGATAGATCAGTTTTACAAAAACAAGGTCAAATGTCCCACTCGTTTTATATTGTTCTCAGTTTTCTAGACTTTATAATAAGAAATATAAAAAATAAGTCTTACTAGGTATATACATTACCTAAGTTATATAGTTTATGTGTGGCCCAAGGCAATTCCTCTTTACTCAAACGTGACCCAGGGAAGCCAAAATGTTGCACACCCCTGCTGTATGCTGTAGCTAGTTTTAATCATCATAATAATATACGTACACGCTCAAAATCCTTTAAGCCTTCTGAAGCCCAAGGATAAATGATAAGCATGTGAGATATGAATATGGGCACACAAAATCGGATCTCCATAAACTCATTTCAGCCTCTTTTCCACCATACCTTTCATTCCCATCTCTGCTCAATCAACTTGTCTAATTCCTTCTGCCTATCTAATGTTTTTCACTTTTGTGTCTTCAGTCAGACGGAATCTTCCCCTCAGCTGAGTCCCCTTAAATTCTACCTTTGAGGTAGTATTTTGTCAAAAGACAAATGGAGACCCAACTTCATCAGAATCACTTGGAATTTGGGATTTTAGGATTTGGGTTCATATATAATCATTTTAAATAAATTCCTCAATTGTTAAGCACCATAAATTCTGAGAACCTGACTTTAGGTCTACCTCGGGGCTTTGTTCTTCCAATACAGCTAATATAATTTAAAAATTAAAAAATAAAGAAGAGCATTTAAATTCTGACTTTGCCCCTTAAAAACAATTTTGACTTTCACAATTCACTAATCTTCCTGAGTCAAGTTTTCTGGTTTGAAAGGGAGATAATAACACCTGTCTACCTGACATGCTTGTTATGTGGATCAATGAGAAAATTTCCATGAGAAAACAATTTGAAAAGTATGCAATGCAGGTTTTTGTTATTTTTTCATCTTTTTCCCTCCATCTCAACAGCTGGCCTAGTATTGCATAACACATTGCTAAAATTTGTTGGTTTCAAAACCTGGCTGCAATACAAACCTGGTCACAATAAATAACTTGTCGGTGCCTCAATCTATAAAGCAGGGGCAATATTTATATCTGTTATTAAATTAGATAGGCCATTTAGCCCAATAGTAAGTAAATGCTCAACAATTGTTACAGATTACTTGGAGTCATTTTTAAATTGCTGTACTTAGAGATCATTATTATTGGTAAGCACTGATTAATGTTTGAATTGAATATTATTATAATGTTATTTAGAACAAGTAAATAATTATGTTACTGAAAAATTATAAATACATTTATTTGTGCTATTTAAATTGCAATGCAACTTATACAAACTCTTTCTAAGTTAATTCCCTTGAGGGAGATGCCACTGTCTTTGAAGGCTCTAAGGTCAGCACCTTTGATTGCTCACACTCCTCCCACACAAACTTCTTACTCAACAACATCTCTGGTAGTTATTCCTTCCTTTCCGTTCCTACACCTTCTTAATGATCTCTGGCCCGAATTAGTGAAACATATTTGCTATCAGTGCTCTGAGTCTAGACCTTCTCTAATTAAAGCAAAATGACATCACTGAAATCACGTTTCTGATTCATCATGTATTTTATTAAAACTCTTCCCCTTCAATGTCTCCACTAGTCAGTCAATGCCCTTCATCAAATCCAGGCAACAAACCTTTTCCAAGCTGGTTTGCATTTTATAGCATCACTTTTTGTTTCTCATTCCTAGCCACTCTCTTTGCTCCAAAAAATATTCTCCATATCTTGGTATTATCTTTCCTTTTCTCAAATTTAATTCTAAGAGCCACAATTTCTCATTAAATTACTAAACCTTACCCCTACATGGTTCACGTAGCACATCTTACAATGCATTGGGAGATATAAATGTTTTCATTTAGAATGGAAAAGTATTTTTAAACTCATCTGTTTAATATGATAAAGTTCTAGAGAACAAATCAGTAGTTCCTTTTCCCTGAACTGGGAACATGTAGAGATATGTGTGAATACAAGGTATGGACACTATCTAGAATATAAGCTCCTGAGAGCTGAGATTTTGTGTGTTTTACTGTTACAGCTCCAGAGTCTAGAGGCTTAGCACAGAGTAGTCACTCAATAAATATTTGTTGAAAACACTGAATGAAAATGAGCAAGCAAATACATCTCCACAAGATTATATGATATTTATTATTCAGAGACTCTGTACAGGACACGTGACAATATTCTCAGCCTGGAATATAGCCATATCTATTTTCCTGTGATGCAATTTTAGCAACTGTTTATCCAAATGCTTCTACATTGCATACATTCATGCCAACTCTATATATGAACATAATCAAGGGAATAGTCAAGTAAAAAGAAAAAAATCCCTGGCATCCTTACCTAAAAGTGGAATGAGGATAATTATCCAAAAGGTTTAAGAGAGAAATTTAATTCTCCATCCCTGTAATCACATGCCAAGTATCAGTTGTGGCCAAGATGTTTACCTTTCCAAGTCAGCTGGTAATAGAGACATCCTTGAACATTATAATTTTCTAACCATATTTTTTTTCTCTTTTGGATATCTAGAATAAAATGTTATATGTTTACCATTGCATGAGGTGAATTTAGGGGTTTTATTGTTATTAGCAACTTATTAGAAATAAACCATAAGAATATCAGTCTAACCATAAAGCATAAACTATTTGTTAGATAAAAAGAAATATTTTTCATGCACAACAAGGTAAGGCTATAGTAACCAAAACACCACAGTACTGGTATGAGGGTAGACACATGGAACAATGGAACAGAATAGAGAATTCAGAAATAAACTCAAATACCTACAACTAACTGATTTTTTTTTGACAAAGCAGAAAAAATACTGGAAAAAGGACACCCTATTCAATAAATGGTTCTGGGAAAATTGGGTAGCCACATGCATTTAAAAAAAAATGGTTCCCTATCTCTCACCACATCCAAAAATTAACTCAAGACAGATTAAAGACTTAAATATCAGACTTGAAGCCATAAAAATCCTAGAATAAAGCCTAGAAGAAATTCTTCTGGACATTGGCTGAGGCAAAAAATTTGCAGCTAAGACTCCAAAAGCAAATGCAGCTAAAATATAAATAAGTAAGCGGCACTTAAACGGAACATTCTCTGCACAGGAAAAGAAATAAAATTAATAGGCAACCTATACAATGGGAGAAAATATTTGCAAGCAACACATCTGACAAAATACTAACATCCATAATCTATCAAGAACTCAAATCAGCAAGAAAAAAAAATCAAATCACCCTATTGAAAAGTGGGCAAACAACATGAACAGATATATCTCAAAGAAGACATACAAATCGCCAACAAACATATGAAAAAATGCTCAACATCATTAAACATCAAGGAAATGCAAATTAAAACCACAATAACATACCATCTTACACCAGTCATGATGACCATTATTACAAAATTAAAAAAAAAAAGATGTTGGTGAGAATGCGGTGACAAAGGAATACTTCTACACTGCTGTTGGTAATATGTTAGTACAATCTCTTTAGAATTTGGTATGGAGATTTCTTGAAGAACTAAAAGTAGATTTACCATTCAACCCAGCAATCTCACTAGTAGGTTATCTGCCCAAAGGAACAAATGTCATTATACAAAAAAAAAAAAAAAAAAAAAAATTCCGCACTTGCATGTTTTAGTAGCAAAATTCATAATTGCAAAGCTGTAGAATCAAACTAAATACTCATCAACTGATCAGAAGATAATGAAAATGTATTATATACATACCATGAAATACTATTCAGCCATAAGAAAGATCAAAACAATGTCTTTTGCAGCAGCTTAGATAGAATTGGAGATCATTATCCTAAGTGTAGTAACATGGGAATGGAATACCAAATTCCACGTTATCACTTACAAATGGGAGCTAAGCTGAGGAACTGCAAAGGCATATTAGAATGCCATGAAAGACACAGGAAGCCGGGCTTGGTGGCTAAGCCTGTCATCCCGCGCCTTTTGGAGGCTGAGGTGAGTGGATTGCCTGAGCCCGCGGGTTCGAGACCCGCCTGGGCAGCGAGAACTCATTTCTACAATAAATCAAAACATCAGCCGGGTGTGGTGGCGCGCGCCTGTAGTTCCAGCTACTCGGAAGGCTGAGGTGGAAGGATCGCCGGAGCCCAGCGGGTCGAGGCTGCGGTGGCCGGGAGCGGCCACTGCACTCCAGGCTGGGCGACAGAGTGAGACTCCAACTCAAAAAAAAAAAAAAAAACACAAACAAACAAACAAAAAAAGACACAGGAGACCCAGAAGGAAGAGATGGGAGGGGGGAAGGAATGAAAAATAACCTATTGGGTACATTGTGCACTTCTGGGGATAATGGTGCAATTAAAGCTCAGTCTTCTCCTCCACTATATAAAGCAACCATGTAGTCAAAAACCATTTGTACTCCAAAGCTATCAAAATAAAAAAAATTAATGAGCTATTTAAAAAAAAATACAAAACTCAAAAAGTAACAGATGGAAGTGTTTTACACAAGGTATCTGCCTTGAATCGCCTACAGTTTGGAATGGATCTGGGTGGTCATTAGTGGGAACAGGACTGCATTGGCCAACATACTGAGAGAATCAGCAAAATGAATTCATCTTTAAAATTTAAGTGTTGAAATAACCTTCATGAAAAGATCATATTTCTTTCAATTATTTTGCACCTATTTTATGGTTTAATATTGTCTTTATATTTAATTATATGCTGAGGATGTATTATAAGCCATGCCTTATAAGATTCACATTTACATTTAATGTAACTCACTTAAAGGTCTTATTCTGACTTTCTAGAAGGAGGCTAGAGAGACCTGCCTGATGTTCAGGAAGTCCAAGCTCATGTTATCACTCTTTTCCCCAGTGCCTTCAAAAGCATGGCCAGAGAGAACTTTTCTGAGCAATTAAACACTATCTCTGGAGGGTGCAGTTGTTACCTTGATGTGTCAATTGACTGGGCCAGGAGGTGCTCAGACATTTGGTCCAATGCTATTCTGGATATTTCGGGGTGAGATTAGCATTTGATTTGGTTGACTGAATGAAGCATATGGCCCTCTCTTATGTGGGTGGGCTTCATTCAACTCATTAAAGACCTGGATAGAACAAAAAGGCTAACTAATAGAGAGGGACCTCTGTGATTGCTAAACTGAGACATTGTAATTTTTTCTTGACATTTGGATTTGGATTAAAACATTGGCTCTTCTCAGTCTCGAGCCTGCCAAATGCAGATACTGGAACTTCTCAATCTCCATAATTGCATGAGCCAGTTTCTTATATTGTTTGCCTATCTATCTATCTATCTATCTATCTATCTATCTATCTATCTTTCTATCTATCTATTATTAACTATGTACCCTGGAAAACATTGACTAATACCAGGAGCATTCATTATTAGGAGGTCATGTTTTACTTTTTTCTTCGATCCTATAACATAACACTGTTCAGAGAAGCCAAGAAAAAGAGTGAGGAAATTAATAAAAAAGTGTATCCTATAATCCTAAAAGAATTACAGAACTTTAAAAGCTAGACAGGATATAACTCAGTCATTTTATAGATGACCTCATGGAGCCCAATTTTTCATATGATTTGTCCACAGTCATTTGTAGAGAGTAATGAATAATTAATAAAAAGAAATGAGTAAAAATAAAGAGAAAATATATACAGTAAACATATAGTCTTGAAATATTATTATGCTGAGAACATAACATCTATGTCTCTGTAGACACCACTGAGTGCTTAGGCCCTGAGTAAACTAAGTGACATCATGGACTATAAATCAATAAGCATGGGATTCAGTTCTTTCTTTGCTTCCTAGAGATTGTTGAACCATAATTTACAGACTTCACCTCTTTTGGTCTTCATTTCCTCATTTGTAAAATGGGGAAATAATATCTATTTTGTGTGGTGAGGATTAATTGAAACGATGCACAAAATTCTGAGTGGCATTTAATAGACCCATAAAACATGGTTCCTATTGTTGTCATACAAGCATATCATTAGTATAGCAATTGTGTATGCATGACTAACACTTGGCTCTGGGGTAGCTGCTGGCTGGGTGTTGGGTGTTTGGAGTGGGAATGAGGCTTGGAGACTTGGTTTCTTATCAGTCTGTACCAGTACCTACCATTTTGCAATGATTCGTTCCTTTAGTTCCTATAATAACATATTGCTTTCTAACCATTCTAATTCTTTCCACTACCCATGGTCTTGTTAATATGTAAAAATCACTTAAGAGACATTGTATAAGACATTTCCAGAAAGAAAGAAAACATACTCCATAAGTGGCATGAAGAATTATTCTCATCAGTTTGTAGCTACACCTCATGTATTGAATCATTGTGTAACAATGATACTAATGAATTTCTGTGTCATGCTTCATAGTCACTCAATTGAAAGATTCAGACTAAATGTGGATTTCGGTACTTTGAGCTCCAAAGAATTTCCAATAAGCCACACTTGTTTCTGACTTCTTGATTTTATTTATGTATTGATAATCTGACAGAAAACAAGCGCCAAAAGAAAAAGGACACAGTTCAAACTTTTGAGAGCATGAGAAAATAAGAAAAGACTAGGATCATATCCCAGCTAGGTCACTAACCATAGACCAGACAACCTATTTTGCATGAGATGAGACCTTTAGCCTTTCACTGAATTATTTATAAAATTTCTCTGAATTTCTGACATTTCTATCAAATGCAGCAAGTTTTAAATTGGTTCTATCCTTCAAAATCAATAGAAAGAAGAATTGTATTCTCTTCCATCATAAATACACTTTTTCTGTATAATTGGAACAAAGTCATGAAATAACCAACTACAGTGTGTGTGCTTTGACAGCTTTTCCAATGGTGACTACTACACTTTAGCTTGGGACAAAAGAAATATTTCTCACTATGCCCTCCTGAAAGAGTCCTCATCTGATATTTTTTACAAGTGAAAAATTAATCTCTGCTCTGCTTATGAGTTGAAAACCTTAAGAATCACTTCTGACCAATTTATTGTTCTGTGCTTATAGCTGAGAAGTAACAGAGAAAATTTTTAAAAATCACAAAAAGCATTGATTTATTTACTCAGCAAATATCCATGAGTATCTACTATGTACACAGAATTGTATTAGGTGCTGGATACTATAGTAAACTAATAGAATAGGGTCTGTCAGAGGTTACTGTCTGTGTAAACTGTCATGTTAAGAAATCAGTTGCCCTCAATGAGGATCGAACCATTTTTTAAATAATGAGAAAATAAAAAGATACCAAAATATACCTTCCAGTTTTTAAAGTACTTTTAATTCATATTTAAAAATGTAATAATAATACTAGAAAAGGGAGACATAAATGTCATTCATATGATAGATACATTGCCTTAAGTTCTGCCTAGATAAAGAAACACATACTCAATGAATTAGTTATATCAGGTGAATTGGTTGTTTGGCCCTAAGGAATCTCACAAGTTACTTTTTATTTGGAGATTCCAGTTTCATAGACAGAACCAGAAGGATTGAACTGCTCAATGAAGATGAGTAACCAGTTGAATCCATTAAGTCTCCTCTCTGACTCAGTAGGGGGAAGGATAGCAAGGTAGGGGACAGGGGAATTGGAGAGTTCATAAGATCACGAGGGGTTCAAGTTTTGACCATGCTCTGAGCAGCTCCAAAAGTAATTTATAAATAGACTCGGTCTTTTCACATTTTCTTTCTGGTCTTTGAACATCCTCTGGGAATACTGAGTAGAAACTAAGAGATCTGAATCCTAGAAGACAACTTGAAAAAAATTATATTTAACCTTAGACTCTGTAGTCACTGGGGGATTTTTACTTGACAGAGAGTTCTTTCTGTGTGTTCTGAATCTTTTGGATTTGAAGAGGCAAGGAAGCAGAAGTGATTTCACAATGAGTTCAGAGTCTATTGCTCCGCAGAGGTATATGCCCCCAACTGTTAAAAAGCTCCTCCTTTACTGAACAAATATTTATTGAGTATCTACTCTATGTCAGACCCCGGTGAACAAGACAGGCACAGGCCTGAACTTCAAAAGGTCACATCATGCCAAATTGCCATCGACAGATTAAGAAAACAAAAGACCAGAAGGACAGAATGATTACAGATACCTGCTAACCCTTTGCCCACACATATAAACATCACCTCATCAGCTGACAGGCAAGTTTGTGACAAGAATAATTTTCAGATCATCAACCCTCATTGTAGTCCGCTACGGACTTGGAGCTTTAACAGATACTACTCAGTAAGCATTCATATTTGGATTGTTTCGTCCTAGATAGCAGGGCTTTAATCACTCAACGTATATCTGTTGACCATTTACACCTGTCTGTAGAACAATGTTGGGTTGTGGAAATAAGGCATATTCATCTCATGAACACCAAGGCAAGAAAGGTAAAGTTTCTTTCAAATCCACTGTATCGTTTGAGAATAATTTTTCCATCGAAAACACCCAAACATCCCCAGAAGTTTACACCTTTTTTAGATCTTTTTTCTCTTTTTTACTAGTGCCTTGTAGAACTTGCAATGGCCTCAAGTCATATCCCCTGGCTTTGCAGGGCCTACAACAACAGACTCGGGACCAGAAGAGTCCCTTCCTTACTACAGAGTAGACAACTTCCGGAATGCCGGTTCTGTGGTTTTCTCTTCCTCCCTCTGTTTTGTGACTTGGGCCCCTCCTACCTGTACACAGATGGACGTGAGGTAGGTAGAGAAGCATAACACCATCTGTTGGGCAGGTTAAGATGAAAAAGTCCCTTATCCTTGCAAATCACCAGCCCTTTCCTAATCTATTCAATAGTCCATATTTTTCGAGCTCTTTTCATGTATCTCTAGCTTTGGAATTGGGATCGAAAACATGAAGCAGGTTTCTTTCTGTATTAGAAAACCTTCATCTGCAGATGGTATTTCCCCCTTAGGAAAATACAGTAGCCAAATCCAGTGTTCAGAGAGCATATTAAAAAATAAAAGCCAGTTTTCTACTGGTTAACACTATCAAGACAGAAAAATGTTCTGATTCAGTAAACTTGTCCTCGGAGCTGAACTTGAGCTTGCTTGCTTCAGCCTGTCTAATTGCTAGAATATTGAAATACTTCCAAAATGGTTAGTAAACAGTCATGTCCCAAGCTCCCTGACTGCTGCCTTACCTCAAGTAAGAAATATTTGTTAAAATCTCCTCTTTCAGTCTTATAGGAGTGAATAAACTAATGGAAAATAACTCCTCACCCACCCACCTCTGGGTTTTTGATATGAGAGTTTTAGGAGGAAATAACTGGAGGGGAGACACTTTAACTGGTGCAGAGATGAAAGAACACTGTACTTTTTTCAGTGCTTTGGGATACCTATTAGGTCTAATGCAGTTGGCTTTAAATTTGTCTTGTCAGGCTGACTCTGCCAACATAACCTAAGCTTTCAAATATTTTCAGGAGTAAAAGATGGGGACAGGCACACAGCTTGCCCATGGCTCAGAAATATCAATTTCCATGCTCTCTTTCTGGAAGTAATATCCACCCAAGGGAGTTTTCTACTCTGGGGTCAAAAGAGAGGCCAGGAATAGGACATGAAAATGGATGCGTTGTTCGGCAATTAGTGTCATGTCTATTTCTTCCCTCTTCTGACATGGCAGTAAGTGATCGTTTATTTTCTTTTTCACAGTCACTGGTTCAAAAACACTTAATTCAGTTGAAACATACCAGTTGGTTCACACCCATAGACACACACACACGCAGGTGCACATACACACAACACACATACGTACATGGAGATGGAGAGAGAGAGAGAGAGAGAGAGAGAGAGAGAGAGAGAGAGAGACATGAGATCAACAGTTTTAACCTTTTGGGGGAAAAAAGTAATTTTGTAAGTTATTCTTTCAAAACACTGACTTGTGAGGTAGTCTATTTCCTTAGGGCTTTATTAGTTTCCAAGAAATAAGAAAACTAATCCTTGCTAACATTGCAATGCTACTCCACAGAGATAACATATTTGCATTAATTTATTCAGTAATATTTAGTAAACAGCCATTAAATACCTAGCACTATGCTTCATGAGATACCACCAATAAATATAAAATACAAACCCAAATCAGGAGGGCAACCCTGATCAGCAGGGTGTTCCAACGTAATGATAACATCGTGGAGGCAGAATTTTTTTTTTCATTGCAGAGAAGTGGAGCTATTTGAACAGGAAGAAAGCAAGCTCTGGGTGGACAGGGTAGTTGACAAAAAGTCGTGGGGAAGTAAGGTGAGAAAGATTTACTTACAGTTGACTCTCAGATCCTCATGACTTGTGAAAGTCATATTCTAAAAGTCACTACAAACACTTAGTGAATACTGAACCATTGCTCCCATGGGAGATACACCGATCAGTCCCTGTGAGCCCTGGTCACAATATTTTTGTCAACTCATAAACATATAATTTTGTTTTATATGTGATTCCGTTTAAAGGTACCTTATTTAGTACATATATATATATTATTTATACATTAACATTGATTTTGCAGCCAACAGCACTGTAACTCAGGTTTAAGTGAAGTTTATCTAACACATACATTTTTTTTTTCCCTGAAAGGCACGTCACAGTTTTCTTGTGCTTCACAATATTACTCAGCACTTCAGCACTATGCTTGGGACCCATTTTAGGCAGCAAAATCACCAACAAAATGCACAGAAATGCAAAAAAGCATGATACTAAATAGACTGCAGAAAGGGTATCTGTTTACAATAGAAGAGCCAAAGTAAGACAGGTCCCCTCTTTGCTCAACCTCAGCTGAGAACATGTGTTAGATGACTCAAATTTGTCTTTGTTCTGCACATGTCCGCGAATGACCAGAAAATCACCCTGAGTGTTTATTGACTTTGAGATTCCAAACATTTTATTTTGTAGGTAAATTTGAAAATATAGAACCTGGGGAAAGGGCCAAGATGGCCACCTAGAAGCAGCCAACGTGTGCCTTTCTCACAGAGCAGACCAAGGAAGTGGGAGACTTCCTTGGCAGTTGAAGCAGGTTGAGATGGAGAAGGTGCCACAACCTGTGCAGAAACAGGGGAACCCACAGGGAGCAGGGAGGAGAGAGAATGGGCAGCCTGTTTTGAGGCCAGAAAGCAGCACCCCAAGTCATGTCGAAAACAGAGAGTAGCCTCTGGACATGGTGAGTGCAGGAGATTAGAAACTTGCATTCCTGTCGTGGATTTGGAGGGTTCCATGAACCTCAAAGGATTCCAATCTCATGCAGGAAACGGTCTAGATACAGCAATCTGTGGGCTGCCAGAAGCCATATGGAGCTGTGCAGCCATTTGAACTCTGAATGCCTCCAGCCAAGCCATTCTCTGAGAACTTGACCTCTGTAAGCTGTGTCCTGTGGCTAGCTCCCAGGCCAGGAGAGAATGGGAAGCATGGGCCTTTCTTTTGCCCAAAGGGCAAATTCCACTGCTGTCAATTTTTTGCTGGGGTGAGTCAGTGAGAGACCCTGCTGAAGAATGAGGGGGAAGCCAGGAGGAACACATCGTCCTGGCAACTTCTTTCCGTGTGAACACTTCCATGCAACAGAAATCTCTGCCATTCCTACAGCGTGCCACAGAGGCTAGGAGACACCTCTTCTCTCCCAATTGCCATTGGGTGTGTACACAGCTAGGGAGCAGGAGTGTGAAGCAGTTGGAGCTAGCCCATGGAGAAATCTTGCTGCTGAATGAACCTTTGAGTTCTAAAGCAGACAAACTCTGGCAAGGACAGGGGAGTCTGGGAGAACTGGTTTTACTGACAACCCCTCTCAGTGTGAACTCTTTGTACAACAGAGAATGGTTGGACATCCTGGTACTATGGCCACAGCAGTCAGGGGACCCCTTCCTCATCTCATTTCCCACTGGGGTAACCATTTGCATGCACAGGTGGGGAGCAGGTGAGCAGTCCAGCCTGATCTAGCCCTCCTTGACCAGCTTTTTCCCTCACACCCCTTGAAAGCCCTGCAATGGAGAACTTTGGAAGCATCCATAGCCTGGCCTGTCACCTCTGTCACCTGTGAACTTCCCTGGAGTAACAAAGGTCAAGCAGAAAGTCCACAGCCACCACCCACAGCTGGCTGTCTCTTGCAAGTGCCATCTCCTGGACAGAGATCAACTGGCACTGTCCATGACAACATCTGAGACAATAATACAGTCATTGGGAAGGCCACCCCAGCCACTCAGAAGGTCCTGAGTCAGTGCATGTACCCATTTCAGCATGACCACAGCGGGCAGTTGAGAAAGTCATAACACTAAAGCTACCTACAACCAAGGAGACTCTACAGATAATACATAGTCCTCCTGCCAACCCTTTCTGAACTGGTACCTGCACCTGCCACTGGGAAATCAGAGGAAGGACCAGCTCGATTCAGATCCACTTAGCCTGACCCCCTCCTCAGGAGATAAGAACAAAGCCCATGACATCATCCATTTCACAGTCTAGTCTTTAAACCAAGGAATCAGAGAGCTTCTCCAGAGGGTCCATCAGAGATGTTAGTGACCAACTCTTCTTTGAATTCAATCCTTGCACCTTCACATCAATGGATCCCTAGCAGACACCCTCCAACACCAGCCAAATTGGGGTAGCTTCTAGGGCAGCTAGACCCATAAGAGAAACAGGACTCACAGTGGTTGGGCCCTCATGGATGACCACTCCCAGTGGAAGGAGTGCAACACGGGCCAAAAAAAAAAAAAAATTAACAGAGACTTCAGTGAATCTCACTGGGAGCTTCCCTAATTGCCTCAATCAGGGTCAAGGAGTTAGTCTTCTATAGGGGTAAATGCATGCAACCAACAGCTCTGGTTGCAAATGGTTATCATTCACAATTACCTCCTCATGGCCTGATGGCTCAAGCTTCAACCCAGAGAGAAGTACTGGGAAAGAACAAAGAGCACGCCACCCCACTGGGTAACAAGCCAAGCATTATTAACCCTCTGGCATTCTAGACCCACAACACACAGTGAAACCACAAACATATCCAAAGCCTACTGTCACAAATGGCATCTGAAAACCAACATGTAATGGTTCTCCGTAGCTGAGGAACGTATTCAGAGCCTATACCACCAAAATCACCAAGAGCCAAAGATAGACAAGCACAAAGTATGTACATTAATGTCATATCCCTAAAGAAAAGGAAATAGAATGAAACAAACAAAAACAATGAACCCAAAACAAACTTAACAATAATCAGAAATACTTTACCCGAATAACACAAAACAAACACAAAACAGAAGAGAAAAATAAACCTGGCAGCAAGGATCCAAAAGAATTCAGAACATGGATGAAAAATTTCAAAAGAGATAAATACTTGAAGACAAACTGAACTTCTGGAAATGAAAGACTTACTTGGAGATGTAGAAAAAGCAGTGGAAAGTTTTAATAGTAGACTGGACGAGGGAGAAGAAAGGATCTTAGAACTTGAAGACAAGCCTTTCGAATTAACCCAATCAGACAATAATAAAGGCAAATAATCAAAAGAACAGAGCAAAGCCTCTAAGAAATGTGGGATAGCCAGGTGGGGTGGCTCATGCCCATAATCCCAGCATTTTGGGAGGTCGAGGTGAGAGGATTGACTGAGCCCACGGGTTCAAGACCAGCCTAGACAACTTGGTGAGACCTCATCTCTACAATAAATCAAGGCATGGTGGTGCGTGCTTGTCATTCCAGCTATTTGGAAGGGCTGAGGTGTAAGGATCCTCTGAGCCTAGCAGGTCGAGGCTACGGTGGCCATGGGCATGCCACTGTACTCCAGCCTGGATGACAGAGTGAGACTCCAACCCAAAAAAATAAAAATAAATAAATGTGGGATTACATAAAACATCTAAATCTAAGAATCATGGATATTCCTGAACAAGAAGACAAAACAACAGATTTGGAAAACCTATTTGAGGGAACGACTGAGGAAAACTTCCTTGACCTTGCCTTATTCAGATAAGGAAGCCCAAAGAACTCCTGGAAGAGTCACTGTAAAAAGGTCCTATAGTCATCAAGTTATGCAAAGTTAATGTAAAGGAAAGAATTCTAGTGGCAGTGAGAAAAAGCGTCAAATAACTTATAAAGGTAAACCTATGGGACTAAGAGCAGACTTCTCAGCACAAACTCTACAAGTCAGGAGGGATTGGAGCTCTATCATCAATCTCCTCAAAAAAATAACGGTCAGTCAAAGATTCTGTATTCAGCAAAACTAAGCTTCATAAATGAAGGAGAAATAAAGTCTTTATCAGGCAAGCAATGCTAAGGGAATTTATTACCACTAGACCAGTGCTAGAAGAAATACACAAAGGAGCTCTAAATACTGAAACAAAAGTTCAAAATATACCCATAGAAAAACACTAGAAATTATAAAGCTCACAGGGCTTATAGAACACCAACACAACAGGGGGAGAAAAAGGAAAAACAACCAGTAAAAATCAACATGATGAATGGAACAGTACTTTACATGACAGCACTAACCATGAATGTCAATTATCTCAATGAACCAAATGAAAGATATAGATTGGAAGAATTCATATAAAAATACACACAATCTAAACATCTGTTATCTTCAAGGGACCCACTTTACATACAAAGGTTCCTATGACTCAAGGGAAAAGGGTGGAAAAAAATATTCCATGCAAGTGGAAACCAAAAACAAGCAGGACTAGTCATTCTCGTATCAGGTAAAACAGACTTTAAGTTAACAACAATGAAAAATAGAGGTTATCACATAATGATGAAGAGATCAATTCAAAAAGGAGATATAATAAGTGTAATATAGATGCACCTAACACCAGAGCTCCAAGTTTTATAAAAATAAACTCTGGCTGGGCATGGTGACTCATTTTGGGAGGCTGAGGTAAGAGGATTGCCTGAGCCCACAGGTTTGAGACTAGTCTGGGCATCATGGCGAGACCTCATCCCTACAATAAATAAAAAAATAAGTTGGGAATGGTGGTGCACGCCTGTAGTTCCAGCTACTTCAAAGGCTGAAGCAGAAGGATTGCCTGAGCCCAGCAGGTCGACACTGTGGTGGCCATGAGTATGCCACTGCACTCCAGCCTGGGCACAGAGTGAGACTCTAACTCAAACAAACAAACAAACAAATTCCACTAGACCCAAGAAAAGAGATAGACAGCAATACAATAATACTGGGAGACTTCAACACTCCACTGACAGAAATGGATCATCAAGGCAAAATGTCAACTAAGACACATTGGAGTTAAATTGGATTCTACAGCAAATGGACCGAACAGACATCAACAGATTAGTCTACCCTCAAACTACTGAATATACATTTTCCTCATTATCATATCCAACATTCTCCAATATAGACCATATGATAGGCAACACAGCTAATCTCAGTACAAAGAAACTGAAATTATACCAAGCACCTTTTCAGACTACAGTGGAATAAAACCAGAGATTAACTCCAAGAAGAACTCTCAAAACCAAAGAAATAAATGGAAATTAAACAATTTGCTCTGTGTGGTACCTATATAAGATGGAATATTATGCAGCCATAAAGAAGGACAAAATTATGAACTTCGCAGCAACTTGGTTGGACTTAGAGTCTATAATACTGAGTGATGTATCACAGAAACAAAACACTGAGTAAAAATTTGCTCCTGAATGATCTTTGGGTCAACAATGAAATCAAGATGAAAATTTAAAAATTCCTTGAAATGAGCGATAACAATTATACAAGTTATCAAAACTTCTGGGACATGGCCAAACATGTGCTTGAAGGAAAATTTATAGTGCTAAAGACCTACATCAAAAAAGACTGAAAGAATCACATATCGTCAACCAAATATCCTCCAAAAGTTTCATGAACTTCATAAATGAATACAATAAAGTCCTAAGATTCAAAATCAATATACACAAATCAACATCACTACTGTACATCAACAGCAACCAAGCTGAGAGTCAAATCAAGAACTCAATTCCTTTCATAATAGCAGCTAAAAAGCTAAAATACCCAGGAATAGATTTAACCAAGGTGAAAGATCTCTACAAGGAGAACTGCAAAACACTGATAAAGAAATTAAGAGGACAAAACAAATGGAAAAATATCCCATGCTTATGAATTAGAAAACAGCATTGTTAAAATGACCATATTACCTAAAGTAATCTACAGATTCAGCACAATCCCTATCAAACTACCATTGTCACGTTTCACAGAATTAGAAAAAAAAAATCCTAAAATTGATATGAAACCAAGAAAGAGCCAGAATAGCCAAAGCAATTCTAAGCAAAAGAACAAAGCTGGAAGCATCACATTACCTGACTTCAAATTATACTACCATACTATAGTAACCAAAAAAGCACGGCATTGGTACAAGAGCAGACACATGGACAAAGTAAAGCAGAAAAGAGAATTCAGAAATAAGCCCAAATAACTACAACTAACTGATTTTTGACAAAGCAGGCAAAACGTACATTGGGGAAAGTACACCCTATTCAACAAATGATGCTAGGAAAATTGAATAGCTACATGCAGAAAAATGAAACTTGTCCCCTATCTTTCACCATACAGAAAAATTAACTCAAGATGGATTAAAGACATACATGTCAGACTTGAAACCTAGAAAAATCTCTTCTGGAAGTTAGCCTAGGCAAAGAATTTATGGCTAAGACCCTCAAAAGCAAATGCAACAAACCAAAAAAAAACTAAAAAGTTTCTGCATAGCAAACTAATAACAACAATAAAACAGAGTAAATAGGAAATCTACAGAATGGGAGAAAATATGCACAAACTATACCTCTGACAAAGAGCTAATATCCAGAATCTACAAATAACTCAAACAAATCAAGAAAAAGAGATCCCACTTAAAAGTGTACAATTGACATGAACAGCCATCTCTCAAAGGAAGATATACGAATGGCTACAAAGCATATAAAGAATGCTCAACATTACTAATCATCAGGAAAAATGCAAATTAAAATCACAATGAGATATGGACCTTACATCAGTCAGCATGACCATTACTTAAAAAAAAAATCAAGATAACAATAGATGTTGGTGCTGATGCAGTGAAAAGTGAATGCTTATGCATTGTTGGTTGGAGACTTAATTAGTACAACCTCTATGGAAATCGATAGGGCGATTTCTCAATGAACTGAAAGTAGTCCACCATTCATTCAGTCCAGCAATCTCACTACTTTGTGTCTACAAAAAAACCGAGGTTGTTATACAAAAAAGGCATTTGTGTGCACATGTGAATAGCAACAAAATCCACTATTGCCAAGATGTGAAATCAACCTACATGCCCATCAACTGATCAGTAGATAATAAGCACACACACACACACACACACACACACACACACACACACACACACCATTCCTTTTTGAAAGAATATCTTCTGGAAACTTAGAATTGGAGACCGTCATTCTAATTGAATTAGCTCGGGAATGGAAAACCAAATGCCACATGTTATTACTTATAAACAGGAGCCAAACTAAGCAACTGCAAAGGCATATGAAATGGCATAATGGACACTTAAGATTCAGAAGAGGGAGGAGGGAGGGCAGGTAAGGATGAAAATCACCTATTGGGTACAATGTGCCCAGGTGGAAGTGGAGAGCACACTAACATTGCAGATTTCTTTGCCACTATCCAATGCATTCATGTGATCACAAATCATTTGCATCCCATAAAGTTATCGAAATAAAAAAATGGAAAAAATTAAATATGTTCTAAAAAAGAATGAAGCATAAAGACATCATATGTCTCCTCAGATGATATACTGAGGACACAACATCACTCTGTGATATTTCTGCGGAAAGAATGTGTAACTTGAATCTAGTCATGAGGATAGAGTCAACAAATTCAAATTAAGAAATAATCTATAAAATGAATGTCCCATACAGAGTGGAATAATGGACATTGGAGACAAAAAAATGGCGAGAGAGGAGTAAGGGTTGAAAAATTGCCTATGGTACAGTGCTCACTAATTGAGTCATGGATACACTAAAATTTCAGACTCTACCACTACGCAATATATGCGTGTCAGAAATGTGCATGTGTATGCCTCACATGCATAAATCTTTTTAAATTGCAATGAAAATAAATAAGTACATATCCTGTGCTCTTCCAAAAATAGTTATCATCATAAAAGACACAAAAGGCTGAGAAATGGGTCCACATTTAAAAAGATGAAAGAGATGTAGTAACTAAATGCAAAAACAGAAAGAACAAAAAGAAAACATAGGATGCATGCATAATGAAAATTGATTGTATTTACAAAGGGAAGCAGAATGTCTTACAAATAACCTGGAAGAAGGGAATAAGCATAGTAATTTTAGTAGGTTGATGTTTTTCAAAGTGGGATGCATGAACCAGCAGTATCAGCATTACCAGGAACAAGGCAAATTTGTGGTAGAAATCAAATGATTTGGCCCTACCCTAGACCAGCTACACCAAAGACTCTGGGAAGGGTCCCATATATCTGTTTTAACAAATCCTTTAGGTGAATGTGATACAAAGAACCACCACTGTGGAGGGTTCTAACCTAAGAGTAATCATAGGAAATAAGGGTGGTTTTTGGTTTTATCATAATAAAAATCTATTATTGTCCTGATGGCCAAGTTAGTGAAGTTGCTCTTTATCTCACAGTAATAAGAGGGTGAGCAGTTTTTATTTTTGTGAAATTGATCGTTAAGATTAAAAAAAAAAATTAGGTGTAGTCCAGATCTAGAGTAATGACCTAGCATAGCAGCTCCCAACCTCAGGACTGTTGACATTTTGAACCGGGTAATTTTGTGTTATCAAGGACTGCTCTGTGCACTGGCGGATATTTACCAGCATTCCAGATCTTTATCTGCTAGGTTGGTATGGCACCTCTTCCTCTTTGTGACAACCAAAAATGTCTTCAAATTTTGCCAACTGTCCACCAGAAGGCAAAATTGCCCCTGGTTGAGTACCACCAACATCGAGCAATGCTATTTTCACTTGTGTATTAAGTTATTCAACTTAATTCAGCTAGTATTTATTGACTTCAGTTAGGTCTCAGACTGGGCTTGGAGTACAGACACAGAGATATATACAAGGCACAGATTATGTTGACTTTTCGCTGAGGTCTTAGCTTTTAGAAACCAATTAACTCATTCTTAAAAGGTAGAAAATAGAATAAGTATTCTTATTCTTATTTGTGTAAATTAAGCCATCAATCTATAGATTTAGTTGGTAGCACTCTGGATTTGAGAAAAACACAATTTTGCAACCAAAAGCTGCCCCCAAACAGTTGGAATTTTGCTCCTAATTATGCTTTTGTTATCATGTGGTTCATTTTGTCATCTCAAGCTTCACTTAATGATGTCATTATTGAAAGGAAAGCAATAGATAAATAGAGTGGGAGGTGATCAGACAGACACTTGCATACTATTCCTTTGCATTTCAGTCTGATGCTTTGTTTAAATGACTAGGAGCAGATGCCAAGTATTCTGAAGTAGTTCAGTTTGTACTTTCAGCTTCATACAATGAGGCAAGGAGATCCTTTCATGCACTCTACAAGAATTGCAGGATTAAAAAAAAAAAAACAACAAAAAACGACTTAGGCCCAGATCTCAATTTACAGAATAGAAGACCAAGGACCCAAGATGTCACATCTTGCTTATTATTTCTCTATTGTGAAATCAAAGTTTTAAAAATATGTATGTGTGTATATATACATGTGTATGCATGTATGTACATACTCATGTTTTATACATGGGTTTTTCAAAAAGTTCATGGAAAATGCACATTACAAAAAAACTGTGCAAGTATTTCAATTGTTTTGCACCAAAATAATCTGTATTAGCTTATTAAAATATGTCTGAACAGGATCTAGTTTGAGGTGCCATGAAGGATTAGACATCCATTTGAAAAGATCTCCTATCAGAGAAACATGATTTCTACTCAAATCAAAACAAGAACAAACATCAAATTTATGGTAATGCTTGGATGGAAAAAATAGCACAGTCATTTTTGCTTTACAAAAAGTTTATGAAGACAATGCCCCCAAATAAATCAGCAAATTACAAATAAATTGCTTGTTTTAAGAAGGTGAAGCCTGCAGCAGGTGGTTCACATCGATTTGTGAGGAAAAATTTTATCTTGTTCCTGCCTAACTGAAGACGACTGACAATTAACATCAGAAACAATAACACCGTAGACATCTCATCTAGTTCAGCTTATGCAATTCTGACTTAAAAAATTAAAGTTAAGCAAAAATGTTCATCGGATGGCTGTCAAAATCGTTGCTTTCAGATCAGCTACATATAGGTGTAGAGTTTCCAATAAAAAATGTAAACAATTGCAATCAAAGTCATGAAGGCCTTCTTCAGAGAAATGTAACAGGAGATGAAATGTGGCTTTTCTGGTATAATCTTGAAGGCAAGCACAGCCATTGCTACCAGGAGGTGGTAGCAGTCAAGTGAAAGCAATAGCAGACCCATCAGGAGCAAGGGTCCTGATGACAGTTTTTTGGGATCCTCAAGGGATTTTGCAAGTTAACTTTTGGAGGGTCAAAGAATGATGACATCTGCATATTGTGAGAGTGCTTTGAGAAAGTTAGCAAAACTTTGGCAGAAAAACACCCAGAACCTTAGTCCAGTTCTTTAGAAATGGACTAAGTGTCTTGAACTTGATGGGACTTACGTTGAGAAACAAAGTTTATTTTTACTTTTATCTTTTAATTTTAATTTTCCATGAATTGTTGAAGTACTTATATGAACATGCACATGTATCAAGGAACATTTTTAGCAAGAGCTCCATATATATGAAACATTAGTATGAGAAACAGCAGCTGAGAGGGGGTTTGATTCTGGCTGCTAATCGGAATCCCCTGTAGATAGGATGAACGTATAATTTATTGTCCAAACACAGACATTTGTAAGAATGAGTTACAGTGGAACAGCAAGTGAAGACCCAGACTAAATGGAGCAAACCAGAACTTGTGATCATTCTAGCTATAGATAATTAAAAATTCAAACTCCCAGTTTCAGGAAATACTGATTCAGTGAGCGTGACCTGTATCCTGGTAATCTTTATGTTTAAAAATATCTAGAAGTGGTTACAATCGCGCTATGCTGAGGCAGAGACAGGTTGCATTAGTAGAGTGACGCTAGAGAGACCAAACCCCCTAAGAGGTCAATATGCAGTTTCAAGGAAACATGGGAGGGCAGTCAGTGGCTAAGGGACGCCCGTTTCTCCTTTCACATCTTTCACATCTTCTCAGAGCATCTCATCCATCTCCCTGACATGCTCAGTCCTGCTGATGGCATCATCCTACAGTCAGCCTTTAAAAATGTCCAGCAGAAGCTTTTACACCTCATATCTGGCTACAAGAAAATATATTCAGGTGTTGAACCTTTTCCATTTGTGACACATGACTTACTTGGCAGGACTTTTGGCACCATAATGATATTTTCTGCAGCAATTTTCTCCTTTGGAATCTGTTCTTGCCATTTCAGGAATATTATTTTAAATGGTCAGCAAAAGTGGAATTAATGAATCCTGGCCGTTCAGTAACATCGTTGGCTTATAGTTAGAAATCAAGTTAAAGGGAATTGGAGAAGTTAAATTAAAAGTGAGTTTTTAAAAGAATCAGACCATCGCAAGCAATTGTGTATGACAAGCAAATTCAGCCTCAACACATTAGCCCTTGTTCATCCCAATAATTCTTATAATTGGAATGGGCTATTCATTGGTTCTTGATAAAGAGGCACATTATTTAATTATTAAGTGGAATAAGATTATCAATATCACCTTAGATAATCTTATATCATTCTGCTTACTCTTGAAGATGATCCAGAGGAATCCTGCACAATATTTCAATGTGTCTTTAACCTCTCAGCTACTTGCCATATTTTATTCATTTTATTAATTCACTCAGATAACATATATTGATTGCCTGGATATGCTAGATGATAAGGACGATAAGTTAACAAGTTTACCAAGTTTACTGCTCTCCTGAATTTTACTTTCCAGGTATGGAGAGACAGAAAATTAACATATCTAAATGAGATAATGTCAGGTAGTGATAAGTACTGTGAAGACAAGGCATTGCGATAAAAGTGTTTTTACGATGATCCTAGATAATAGCTAATACTGCTGATTAATGTTTATTGAATACTTACACCATATGCATCCATAGCAAAGAATGTTATTCCCATGGTATCATTTCATATTTACATTGACTCTCTGATATATATATATATAAAATATATATATTATATATATAAAATATATATTATATATATATGATATTATGTATCATATATATATAAAATATATATATAATTAAGATTTCCATTTTCCTAGAGGGATGGTTGAGAGGCAGATAAATAGAGTAACTTGTCTGAGATCATTTAGGTAAAAAGTGGAAGGGCCAAGATTTAGGGTCAAGCTAGCTGATGGTCCAAGCTTTCTGTAGCAAGTCCACGTATGGAAGACAGAGCAATGAAAACAAAATAACCAAGAGATAAGTACAAGCCAAGTGACAGCATAGAAGTAAAGACGGGTGAAAATATGAGAGGGAAGGATCAGAAAAGCTTTCCTGGAGACTGGCATTGGAGCCTAGGATATGGGTGGGTAGTTAATCCAGAGGCAGTAGGAATGAAGGGGCACGGGCAGAGAGAACAGCACGTGTGTGCCCCAAGAGCTTGCCCATCAGATCCAATCCAGTGCGACAAGAGTGTAGGTGCGAGAAGTTGCAGATGATGGAGAATACAGAGAGAGGCAGAGAGGCCAGTTGTGGAGGGCTTTGTCAACCACACTAGATGTTTGATTTTATTCTGCAGCTAACAGGAAACCACTGAAGTGTTTCAAGCAGGCAAATGACCTTATACAATTTGCCCTTTTAGAAAGATCACCCTGTTGCCAGTGTCAAAAATGGATCGGACAGAGTCAAACAGCCAGGAAGACAGGTTGGAAAAGTTTATCTGTGGGTTAGTCAAGAGTTGATGATTTATTTCAGCCAGCAACTGAGGGAATGAATGCTATTTCTAGCAATGACATCGGGGAGGTAAAATGAATAAGACTTGTGAAGGAAAAGGGAGCTTGAAGAGAAGTCATAGGAAGCCCCAGTTTCTGGCTTTAGAGACTGACTGGATGGTAACTCTACTGGAGTAACAATATAATTGAGGTGGAGGAGTTCAGACAGATTGCTAACTATTATTCTTTACTTTCTTTATTTTGCAACGAGGAGAAAAATGGTATTTACCTCTTTGATTGTGGTGAGGACTAATAAAATTTTAAATATATAAGCCACTTTGGAGAGTTCCAGGCACATACCAGAAAACTATTCACTCCCAAAATGCCATGGATGACAGATTTTACATAATTTTCTCGCTCTCTCTCTTTCTCTCACAATGGTTAAGGATAATAAATATTTGTAACTAAGTTATCACTCCAAATAAACTGCAGCTGACAGTATGAATTTAAACAAAGACGTCTGAAATTTTTAACAGAAAATAAGCATTAGCACTGTCCTTGGACAGTGCCTTATCTAGCATGTTTTGGTCCCTTTAATAGATATTAGGGTACTATTTTCTTCTATTTACTTTGTGTGTGGAATATAGCTGAGGACAGAGAAACCACAAAGCTCCACCAAACTTCCCTGCTTTTATATTATCTGCCATCGGCTATGACATTCTGACAGAGAATCAGATGACGTGAACTACCTCAATGTTGTGTAGCTTGAGCATAATTGAAAAGAACCATCATGGAATATCCTCAAGAGAAATCTTCCAAGTTATGAACACATTATACAGAGCTCTACCAGAATGAGGCTGGACCATCAAAGTTTTAGCTCACATCTGTTTCAATTTGGCCAGATGTCTATCTGCTGCTGATTTCAGTTGTGACTGATATAAAGAGAAAAGCTGACAAATGAACAAAATATAGGTAGCCCATAAATTAATTTTTCCATTTTTCTCCTCTCAGAGAGGAAGTATGCATAGAGGACACAAACAATATAAGCTGCATCTTCCTCTTCCCAGTCAGTGGTCTTTAAATAATATGGTGATTGGATATAGGATTATGGTAAAATAACTGTCTTACATGTCTTATATGAATGCAGACAGAATTAGATAATTGCATTCTCTCAATCATAAATCTGACAAAGAAAGGAAAAGAAACACTGTTCCTCAGAACCATTTTCAGTCCAAGATACCTCTAAACCCAAATATACCATTTTGGTTACACTGTTTACTATTGTAAATAAAGTGATCGATTAATTTGATGTGACAGAAAACAACGACAAGATATCATTTTCATTGCCTTACAGTAAGGCCATAAGCACAGAAATGTGTGCTTTCATACCAAAGTGCTGAGAAGCTCGGAATCAAATAATGTAAATGTTAACACATGCAAACACTCATGTTTGGCTTAAAAGTAACATTTACACATGAGGATTCCTGACCAGTGTTTAGTAGAAATTAAATTATTTTTTGTCCCTAAAGAATACTAGCAATTTTCATTTTCAGAAGTTTTCAAAACCTTTTCGATTTGGCTAATCTTTATTTTTTAGCCACCATCAGCTTGCTCTTTTTAGACATGAAGATATTCAAGTCTGTATCAATTGAGTACTATAGAAAAGTTCAATTAAATTTATATCTCATTCTTTTTTTTTGAGTTGGAGTCTCACTCTGTCACCCAGACTGGATGGAATGCAGTGGCCGCTCCCGGCCACCGCAGCCTCAACCTGCTGGGCTCCGGCGATCCTTCCGCCTCAGCCTTCCGAGTAGCTGGGACTACAGGCGCGCGCTACCACGCCTGGCTGATTTTTTGATTTATTGTAGAGATGAGGTCTTGCCAAGTTGCCCAGGCAGGTCTCGAGCCCTCAGGCTCAGGCAATCCACTCATCTCAGCCTCCCAAAGCACTGGGATTACAGGCTAAGCCACCGAGCCCGGCTGTATATATCATTCTTAGAGGCTGGGTATCTCAAGGGTTTACATTAGACAGGATATAGTTAAATGCTGCAACACTTAGACCCTCAAATACAAAATGTCTGAAACTCAGTAGAGTTTATTTCTTGCTTAACAGTTTCTAATAAGCAGATGGCTTTCTTCCGCACCACTGATACTCAACAATTTTTTAAATTTCAAGACTCATTTACGCTGTTAAATATTATTAAGGACTCTAAAGATTTATTTGTGTTATATCTATCAATATTTATAGATATAGAAGTTAAAACAGAAAATTTAAAATATGTAATACTCTCTTTCAAAGAAGTAATATATCCACTGTATAGCAACATAGATAAATACATTTTATTTAAAAATTAACATAGCATTCCAAACAGAAATTTTAGTGAGTGAAAAAAGTGACATTGTTTTATATTTTTACAAAATTCTCTAATGTCTGGCTTAATACAAGACAGTCGAATTTCAAATCTGCTTCTTTATATAATCTCTTGTCATATCTTGTTTTGGTTCTAGCATGTATACATAGATAAATATAGAGATATAGATGATATAGATATATATTTATACCTGGTTTTATAATGTATTCTATTTTTAAAAGGGAAGAACAATTTAATAGTCCTTTTAAACAACTGTCACTATTTCAAGTAAGAGTAGATAGTCTTCTTTGAAACTACACTTTTGATACAATGATAGTTTTTTACAGCTTTGTTGCAATGTGGAATCTGGGCCATATCAATGATATTCCATATTATTTTACCTGAGCATCCACTGGTGTATCTAGCATTAGTGAGAACTATTTGTATGGACAGCTAAATGCAAGAGAGTAGAGCAGGAAATATTTTCTTGGAAATATTGTCTTGCTGCTAACATAGTCTAATATTGTACTGTGTATATGCTGAACCGCAGGATAAATTATTTCATCCTCAACTGCTTAGCAAGATCAAATTACTTCTTAAGAAAGTCTTACACCTAAATGAAAAAGACAATACAGGCCTTCACAAATGAGATGCGGTCATCAAATTGTTGCATTAAGGAATAACTGGGGCACAGGGTAGCTCCAATGGCTACCCCTTGCTTCTGTTGATTCTTGTACTTTGCAAGTTTCTTTCATACGACTTTATTAGAAAAGTAGCAAGTATATGTAGTGAAAATATGTAAGAGTAGCTTCAAAAGTTATGTGCAACGAAAACTAAAAGTCTTCCTTCCTTCTGATACCTAATTCTTTTTGCTTACTTTTTTAAAACTCAAAAGGTGAGACTAACAGGCAAATTACTTGGATTTTTACAAGATTACAACTTCAAGATTATATTTCACAAGGATAACTCACATGCCTTTCATAATGTCTCTCCTCATGTGCAAATGACATCATAGTTCTATCACTGGACTTTTGATGGATATTTCAAAATGATATTAGATATTCTTCAGTAGAGGTATTTCCTCATTAGAGAAACAATAATCAAACATAGCACAGCCTCTGCAAACAGGTAAGCGTCTAGAATCCCAGACCTTTTTCATGGCTCATTTTTTTTCCCCACAGAATTGTTGTCCCATTATTTTTATCGTATATAAAATCTGTATCAGTTAGGGACCAAACAGAAAAACAGAAAGCATTTAAAGTACTGGGAACTAAACTTATAAAGCAGGGCATTGATTACATGAATCATGAAAAAACTGAGAGGCAAACCAAAGACTAGCAGCAGCAGAAAACTCCTTCCCATTGTAGGCTGGAGACAAAGAGGGTGGAGACAGTGTAATAGATTTCATGGGCTACAGGCCTCTGTTAGAATCTGGAGCCTGATTGGAGTCAGGTGGTATCTCAGCGTGGTTTTAATTTGCATTTCTTTTGTTAGTGAGGCTGAGCATTTTTTCATATATCTGTTGGCTGCTTGTGTGTCTTCTTCTGAGAAGTGTCTATTCATATCTTTTGTCCACTTTTTAATAGAGTAGTTTGTTTTTTTCCTTTTGGCATGTTTGATTTTCTTGTAGATTCTGGATGTTAGGCCTTTCTCAGATTTACAGTCGACAAATATTTTTTCCATTCTGTGGGCTGTCTCCATGCTCTCTTGATGGTTTCTTTTGCTTTGCAGAAGCTTTTCAGTTTGATGAGGTCGAACTTGTCTATCTTTTATGGCATTCACTTTTGGAGAGCTGATCAGAAATTGGTTGCCCATTCCAATTTCTGTAATAACTCAAAAAAATAATAGGTGCTGGAAAGGATGTGGGGAAAAGGGAATGCTTCTACACTGTTGGTGGGAGTATAAACTAGTAGAACCTCTGTGGGAAACATTGTGGCAATTTATAAAAGATCTAAAAATTGACCTTCTGTACAAACCAGTCATCCTCCTTCTGGGAATATATCTAGAGGAAATCAAACCACTCTATAAAAAAGATACCTGCACACGCATGTCTATTGCAGCATAATTCACAATAGCAAAAACATGGAACCTATTGTTTAGTGGACTGGATAAAGAAACTGTGGTACATATGCAAGATGCAATATTAAGCAGCCATAAAGAAAAACAAAATTATAGACTTCGCAGCAACTTGGATCGATTTAGAGTCTATAATACTCAGTGCTCTATCACAGAAACAAAGATCTGAGTACTACATGTACTCATTCATAAGCAGACCTGAACATTTACCATACTCCTATAAGGAGGGGAGTGGCAGTAGTGGGATACTGCCAGGGGAGGGAGAAGCAGCACATAACATCAATATGGGTGCCCAAACTTTACCTGCATGATGACCACTTATGTAGCTAACCCTGAATTGTACCCTCCATCTTTAAAATAGAAATACTATCAATAAAAAAAGGAATTGTTAAGATTACATAAAAACAAAAAAGAATCTGGAACCACAGCAGGTATCTCTAGCAGGGTGTAGAGGAGATGTAGACCTACCCGGTATCTCTGGCACACAGGGAGAGAAAAATAAATACATGATTCTCCTTTCTTTTTGCCAACTTCCAACAATCTTAGGAGTACCTATCATTGACTAAACTTAGAAGCCAGAAGACATGGAGACCAAAGGGATTGGTTCCCTTGAGATTTAGAGCAGAGCACTAATATCCCTGGGTTCTGTTTTTAGTTCCCAGAGATTCAACAACAGGAGAACTATCAGGGTAGTCCAGCATGGTCCAATCAATGGGCCAGTGGTCAGAAAAGGGTATAAAATTCCAGGAGACAAGGGGGACAGGGAGAGAAAGAAGGCACAGAGTGGGGGGTGGGGAAAGGAAATGGATGTCATAGAACTGAGTATTAGGGGTGGTGGAATTGAGACCTTTCGAGTAAGTCTCAATTAGCAAATATGCTTGTAAGATGCTACATTGTCTAGAGCTTAGGCCTGTTAGAGTATGAGGAATTTCCACTGCGCACAGCTGAGATATTGCCTTCCTTGAAGAATGAGTGTGTCCATTCCAGTATCTATGCTGGCGGCCTTGGATGGAGCCAGTTCCCCGTACTTTCTTGCTCGTAGTTCTTAGGAATAACTGTAGAACGTGTTGGGAATGTAGCCTCCAGAGGTAAGGAGGGAATGGCCTGTGCTGATGAGGTCCCACTTGTCTATCTTATCTTTTATGGCATTCACTTTTGGAGAGCTGATCGGAAATTGGTTGCCCATTCCAATTTCTGGAACAACTGTATAGCACAGGCCTATTCCAGTCTCTCCTAGGAACAGGATGGCCTTCAGCGCCAGGCAAGAGGCCTCAGCTTTTCCCACTTCACTGCACAATTTACCTGGAAGGGCACCACACAAGAGTATGCTAAGACATTCCTTCCCCACAGCTTGTGCTCCATCAGAGTGACTCGGTTGCAAATGTGTTTATGAAAAGTTTCAACTCCCTCCTGATTGGCCAGGGTGGGGCTCACAGGCCCCCTCACCTCACAAGGAGGGCCTCAGTACCCTGCAGCAGCTGGTGCTCCCCAGTTAACGGACTGAACAAAGCTTCAAAGCCCATAGTCCTGTTGTACCACCAAAGAAAATAGCAGCTGTCTAACCATCCAGGAGAGTGCTGATGCTGGTGGAGAAAGCTCAGAGATACAATAAACAGGATTAACCTTGAAGGGCTTGGCCATTGTGTTGGGTACTGCATGTAGGTTCTTTAGGTGGCCTTGGACGGAGCCAGTTCCCCCTACTTTCTTGCTTTTAGTTCTTAGGAATAACCGTAGAACGTGCTCGGAATGTAGCCTCCAGAGGTAAGGAGGGAATGGCCTGTGCTGATGAGGTCCCACTTGTCTATCTTATCTTTTATGGCATTCACTTTTGGAGAGCTGATCAGAAATTGGTTGCCCATTCCAACTTCTGGAACAACTGTATAGCATAGGCCTATTCCAGTCTCTCCCAGGAACAAGATGGCCTTCAGTGCTTTAGCTCAATTTATCCTGTTGTTCCCAAGGTATAAAACCCAGGGCAAGCTCCTTTCTGGGGTCCCTCAACTGCAGTACAAGTAGGGCATGCACAGGTGAGACTCTATTCACACTGGGCAGTTTTCCTGAGCCTTGTGGGGTAGGCTCACTATGAATCCTAGACTCCTGTCGTCCCTGTGGCCTAACCTGAAAGCAATAAGCCCACATCATGTAACGTGTGGGTGAGGGTTCTGTTTCACCAGCCTTGGGCAAATAGTAAATGTGCAGTCCAAGATGAATAGACCGAAGCTGTAACAGATGCACAGTGATCACGTGCCACTTCAGCAAGTGTAAATACTACCGGAGCAAGAAATCACGTTGGCACTGACAGCACCCAAAGGGACTGGAAATTTTGCTCGGCTTCTGTGCGTCACATGATACCCACTCAACCAGCAGAGCTGACACAATGTGGCAGGGTTCAAAGAGTCTAAACTCTTCTTCTCTTGAGATCCTAGAAGTTAATGGAGACCCTAGATCTATAACAGAGAGGAAGCTGGAGTCTCATGGGAGGAGAAAATGGATGTCTGGACCCCTTCCTATTCTTGGCAGGCAACATGGAGAATGCCCAAGGCACATTCTTGTATACTTCCTATGAAGAGGGTCACTGGTAAAACGCAAACTGTCTTATGTCATTCTGCTACCAGTAAGCCTTCCATTGGCTCCTCAGTTTCACGGTAAAGCCCAAATGGCTGAACTTTCAAGGCTCTCATGAATATAATCTCTGCCTAATCCTCCAGCCTCTCCTCTTACCTTTCTCCTCCTCTTTCTCTTGCTCCCCTGGCCACCCAAGAGCTCATCTTTCGGCCAGGGTTGCTCTCCTCTTCTCCAGTTTTCTTGGGTTGAGCCTGATTCATCCTTCAGGTATTTAACACTCGCCTCTTGGAGTCTGCCTGAACCTCAGTTTGATCCCAGTGGTATTTCCATCTTGTATGTGCTCTGTTACTACACTCATCACACATCACTGCAATTATGCTTTAATTTCCTGTGTTCTTTGCGAGCCTTCAGAATAAATGACCCGAAGGCCTTGGTCAGGCTTGCTTGCCTCCATGACCCTTGAACCAAGGGCACATAGCTGACACTCAAAAATATTTGTTGAAAGAAAGGAAAGAAAAAAGAAGTAAGGACAAAAGAGGATTGCAATGATAGGCTAGTAAATGGCAAGACTGGAAGATGTGTAGACTATTGTTTCAAAATATCCAAAGTCGCCGGGCTCGGTGGCTCAGCCTGTCATCCCGCGCCTTTGGGAGGCTGAGGTGAGTGGATGGCCTGAGCCCATGGGTTCGAGACCCGTCTGGGCAGCGAGAACTCATCTCTACAAATAAATCAAAAAAAATCAGCCGGGCGTGGTAGCGCATGCCTGTAATTCCGGCAACTTGGAAGGCTGAGGCGGAAGGATGGCCAGAGCCCAGCAGGTCGAGGCTGCGGTGGCCGGGAGCGGCCACTGCCCTCCAGTCTGGGTGACAGAGTGAGACTCCGACTCAAAAAAAAAATCCAAAGTCAAAGACTGACATTAAATGAAATGAATTTTTTGGTGATACTATAATATTTTTCCCATCTAGATAGCATGATATTAAAATCCTTGCTAAAGTAACATTTTGGTCTCATAGATCAGAAAACTTTCCTTGTTAAATGGATGACCAGTGTAATGTTGTTTATCAGGCATCCATCAACATTGCTGACAACACCAGTGTTCTTCACTGAGAACAATTTGTTGATCAAGCAGTTGATTTGTAGGGAATTATGGTAAAAATTTAGCCAAGAGATCAATTTTAGAGGAAACACATTTTCTTTTATAAATTAGGACATCTCTAGATAAAAGCAAGCATTATTAATGACATGGATTTTTATGTCATTTTCCCATGAAGGACTAAAAAATCAAAGTAAAATAAATTATATTTACAAACAGTAGAGAAACAATTTTTAAAAAACTTAGCCCTAAAATGCATCAGCTTATTCTCTTTCGGGAAATTGGGGCAGGATGTGAGAAGAGCATGTAACTATGGGATAAGCTTAAACAAAGACGCTGATGTAAGAAAGTTTATTCTTGTCACATGTTCTCTGATTCAATAAAGAGAAAACTTTTAAGTTTGAAAATATGGATCAAATTATATTTGCTTTGGGGAAATATATAGCGCATACATTCAAGGCATATTCTTCTTGTTGGAGATTTTAATGCAATGTTTTAACACACTCATGAATTTCACACTATGGGGTTCTGTCTGCTTAGCATTTGCCTGTCTTTTTTTTTTTTAATAAAAACATTTTGCATTATTCAAACTGGAAAACAAACAATACATCAAAAGCAACGTATGTTCTTTACCGTAAAAAATTGTTGATTCAAGTGCATTACAATAATCTCACCAAGTAGCCATTTTCTAAATCTCATTTAATCACACTTGGATGAAAATAAAACATTTTGTATGTCTTTGCATATATGTATGTGACTAAAAGGATGTGGATATGATATGTAATTTAGCAGGATTGGGTTTAGTTAGACTTGTGCATTTGTAACTTTCTCTTTTAAGCAGCATTATACCCTCAGCTAGGGAATTCTGAAATTTCTGTTCCTTTGCAGTTTTCTCCCTACACAAACACTCCAAATCTCAAAACTGACCTATGACTCTTCCTGCCACTCAGTATTAGAATCTTCCTTTACATTCCGCATGTCAACTCCAGTGTAAACTAAGCACAAGCACCCTTAAACATTATGTCTCTTGGGGGTCTATCTTAGGACCAAGTCAATGGTTTAACCTAGAGATTAATTAAGCTTTATATAATGTTTATGGCTGCACTGAATTAAAAGTTTTTGAGCCAATAGCACTTTGATGGAGGTCTGAAAGCCATACTCTATGAATAGAGGTGTTATTCTGACTGGAAACTTCTCTGCTTCTTCATTTAAAAAATGTCACCATCCTTCTTTCTGAATTATGTGCCCCTTTCACTTCCTGGAGAAGACGATGGTTTCAACCACATTTTCTCCCAAACTAACAGAAGCAAAATGAGAATATCTGAGGGGGACCCCCAAAACCCTGAAATGTATTTATTTAAAAATGTGTATTTATTTTTACATGTTTAAACTTCAGTAAACTTTAAAGTCTTCTCTGATGCAATATGCCTATCGAGATTTTTTTTCACCGCTCAAAACAGTTTTTGGTATTGTGATTTTTGAGGTCTTTTAATGCTTCTGACAGTTTTGGGTTTTATCTCTTCTAATTGGCAAAATGTGTCCCTTTGAGGACTTTTTTCACCCTGGGAAACAAACAAAAAAAAGTCACTCAAGGCGAGATTGGGTGACTACGGAGAGTGGGGCATGGAGACCCTGCTGTTCTCAGTCAAAAACTGCTGAACACTCAGCATGCTGCAGGCAGGTGTGCTCGCCAATCACCCATTATGAAATGGACAGATGCACTGAAAGAATCTAAAAAAAAAGGAAAAAGTACTGAAGCAGGAATGCAGCATCTCACAACAATGCTTGCTGGTATGCTGATGGTGGTGAGATCCTCGAACACTTACCTAGCGGGGAAAGTCCGTACTCTAGGGGTTTCCCCAAAAAACTGTTTTTTGAGGGGGGTCCTCCCTCGTAATTATACTGGCTGAATGGAGAGCAGCTTTTCTAATGTTATCTGCTCTACTCAATTTCATTTTGGGGTTTGATATTTTATCTGTTGTATAGAGTTTGTATTGCTCCCTTTTAGATCTTTACTGATACATGTGATGTGAGATCTTTCTGGGTAAGCAAAATCAAACCTCAAAGTATAGCTATATCATTATTCAGTTTATGAAAATGTCATTTCTTCAACTCCTCATCAATTCATTAATTTGTTTATGTAACGGATGCATAGTGAGTACATACTGGGATTGCTCCTGATGCAGAGATGAAAGAGCTAAGTCCCTGTTTTCACAGCAGAGACAGACGTTACACAAATAAAAAGGAAAATAACATAAAAAGTAATGACAAGTGCTATGATTGCAATTAGAGACGAGTACATAAGCGTGGGCTGGAGCAGGTGTTTTAGGCAGAATAGTCTAAGAAGACCTTTTCAAAGAAGTGACCGTTACTGGAGACCTACATGAAGAGGAGGAGTTGTAGGGCATGAAAAGGTTTGATGACCAAGGCTCTGGGCAGAGGGAATAACACATTAAAAAATAGCCCAGGGAAGAATCCACATGGTGGCAGACAGGAGCACGCCACAGAGCCAGCAAGGTGAAGAGTTCAAGGAACAAGCAGGAAGTAAATGGAAATCAGTTATTTAACTATTCTCTTATTGTTGGATAGTTAGGTTGTAAAAAGTTATTTGCCCCAACATAAATAATATTTTAACATCTTTGCCCATAACACATTGTCCTAACTCCTAATTATATCCAGGACAGAAAACTTTAAAACTGCTTTTTATTTGCTGAAAACATTCAAAGACAAAGAAAAGTTAAAACCTTGTGTACAAGGAACGGATACAGAAAATTGATGCTAAATAAGCTTACTCACGAGTCAGTTCTCTGAGTCTAATTTGCTTAATTGGTTCAAAAGAGCAGAGTGTTAATATAGTAACAGCGACAGGCGAATACTGTGTTGGCCTACATCATTACTGCACAACCTAAGTAGCTTCCATGTGTTTCACAGGTCATAAATAACACTTGGCAACCATGTTGATGGCTCAGCACATCGGGATCGTTATTATTAGAAAATCAGTGCTAAGTACATTCTTGTAGGTCACCATTCATATATACCTTTCTCTTTTTTCTCAGAACCCTAACTCCTTACCTCTTTTTCCCTCACGTTAAAGATCCTTTTCCCTTATTTTACTGAAGCCCATTTACAAAGTTGAGAGTCTCCTCATCGTCTCACCTCCAATCTACCACTCTACTGGCATTTGCACACATTGGCTTTACATGTCCTCTCTGCAATGGTTTACTGTCTCTGTTCCTACCTGAGGTCAAATGTTCTAGTTCAGCACTAGTTTCCATCCTTTCTCAGCTTCTTAAAAACGATGCTCCTGCAGCATCAGTTTCTCCCTCTCACTAGATTGTTTCCATTAGCACAAAAACATCCTCCCACATCTATATTCAACAAAACAAAAACACAAGCCTCCCTAGAATCCTCTGTACCTCCTGTCCTACAATTCTGTTTTCCCGCAACTTACAGCAAGATCACAAGAAAAAGCTGGGCTTACCCACTTTCTCCATTTTTCTCACCTCATCTTATTTAGTATAGCTTGATTTACTGTTTCTCCATCCAAACCATTTTTATCTAAGTTAGTAATAACCTTCCCATTGCCATATTGAATATTCACTGTTTAATCTTCATTCTTCTCACAATATATCATCCTGCCATCCCAATTTTTTAAACCAGAACTCCAGGACACCAGTCTCCTGGCTTTCTTCCTACCTCACGGGGCACTCCTCCTTGGTCTCCTTTTCTGAACCCTCTTCTTCAGACCTGAGAAGTTGTAGAATCCCAAAGCATAATCCCCAGTTCTCTTTCTTGCTTCTAAATGATCTCATTCTTTCTTACGCCTTTAAGCTCTATTTGTAAACTAATGACTCAAATCCATGCCCACTGTTCAAAAACATGTTTGAGTTCGAGACTGACATATTTTATGTTCTACTTGAAAAGACTGCTTGGGATGTCTAACGGGCAACTCATACTGTTGTCAACAGATTATGCACACATATTTCTCCTCCATTCCCAAACCTGTCTTCTGTCTTCCTCATCTCAATAAATGGAAACACCAAATTCCAATGGCTCAGATGACAAGCTTAGAAGTCAACCTGCTCATCATCTTCTACACCCTGCATCCAGGACATTAACAAATTTTGTTGTGCTAACTTTATGCAGTGTTGAGATTATAAGTAGATATAATCTTACATGACATCACCATACATATTTTTTAGTATCTCCATCGCTACCTTCCCAATCCAAGCCAACAGCATCGCTTAGACTAATGCAAAAGTATCCAAACTCATTTTCCTCTTGTAACTCTTATCCCTGCCACAGAGTATTTTCACAACAGTCATAGTGATATTTTATAAATGTAAATTGGATCATATCATCCTTACCCTGTTTAGTGTGTTTCATTACACTCAGGACAACATTCAAACTCCATATAGTGTTAGAGCTACTTTGAGTCAATGAAATGTGCAGATCAGACTAAAATGCTCAAACATTTTTAATCAAAGATCTATTATTCTGTTTTTAGTAAAGCATATTAATAAGCTATAGAAAATTTTTAAAAAATTGAACAAGAATTAGAGTCATGATGAAGAAGAGTATCTGCCAGTGATTTACATGTATTTATATTTTGACACATTAATCAAGGGTATACTTTGAATAGATCAGAAAATTGAATTCAGTTACCACATGTGGTGATTTGTTTTTATTCAGATTAAAATATATACTTTTAAAAAACATTTTCAGAAGTGTGTAAGTATGTTTTCCTAAAGAGATTATTTCAGTGTGAAGTAAACTTGATTTTCCTCTTAAGGCAGTTTATCAATGAAGACAAACAAAAAAAATCATTTAAAATTCTGAGGACAGAAATTCTAGTGAATTTCAAAGACTGGTTTTCCTCTCTCTGGGAAAGGCAACTTGGTCAAGTGAGTGGACAGCTTCAGGAAAAATAAATACAGATCGAACAGACCTTGGAGATCTGATGGGTGATAGATGTCACAAACAGACAGCCTGCATATCCTGCTCAAAATGTTGTCTTTCTGTGTTACATTTTTGTTTTTACACATCCTGGGAGAATGTAACTTGAAATTTGGCCAAAAATATGGTCAAGTAAAGATTTAGATTATAAAATGCTCTATGAGAATATAAAACTAAAGTCAGATTTCTTCGATTAATAATAGTTTGTATAATCACACTATTTTGTTATGAAGGCTTTTTTGCAGTACCAATGAATTTATCATCAAAACCATTCCAGTGTGTTATTTCTGAATATAAAATTATTTTATTCCTTTCCTTTTTCAATCTTCATGTCTGCAGATTTAGTAATTCCACAGCTGTCAGAGAAAATACTAGGGTTTGTGTTTCATTTGCATTTTAGCTTGACTGTTTGATAGTGTTTTCCAAATGGGATCATGTAACTTGTGCCCCTGTAGAGAGATTTTGATTTTATGAAATACTCAAGAGAATGGAATAATTCAGAAAATAAAAATAACAGAAATGATCTAAACCTGGAAAATGTTGCCACCCTTATAATTCACATGTACAATGTGTTTTTTTCACTTTCTTTAAAGAAAACTATATAGCTTGCATAACTTAATAAACAATGAAATTTGTGACAGAGTAAGAGAGCTGGATTTCAGGATTAGAAGATTGCAGCGCAATGCTCTTGTCTCATTATTTCATAAGCAATCAATCCTTATGCTACTTGTACATTTAACATCCATTATTTCTACAAGATAATATTCTGTTACCTTTGTTCCCAAAACCATGCTTCTACTTTTATCTTTGTATGTGAGGGCTAACTTAAAGAGAAAAAACAAAAATCTAGCAGCACCAATTATTTGGCTACTTAGCAATATTAAACTCAGCTATCTTTTTTTTTAGTTTTTCATTGAGAAGGAAACAGGAAACAAAAAGACAAGAAGAATTGGACTCATTATATAGCACACTATGATGCCTCTGTTAATACACAATATAAATTCGTTAGAAAGTTAAGTAGCAGGGGGCCTGGTTTTAAAAATTCTTAATGGATTAATTGTACTCATAAAATCAAAGTGCAAAATCTTGAGTTCATTCATTCCACAGGTTTTTCCATGACTCTAGTGTACTGGGGAGACAGCCAGGAGCGTCACAGCCTTTCTGAGTGTCTATGACGCTACAGATCACTTCAGAAAGAATTTCGGAGGATGCCAATTTGTGTGCTATTGGCTCTCCTCTCGGGACAACTGAGAGCACCAAATTCATTCTTTTATTTGTGATTCAAATAAAAGATCTGAGGACCTGTCACTAAAGATTTTTCCATCATGGTGGGGAAAAAAAGTGTCCCTATGGTGTCAGTGCAGCTACTTTGTTACAAAATGCCTCCTTTTTACACTATGAGAAAGATGACATTTCTTGAAATACCTCCTAATTACTTCAGTTTTATGTATTATACTACCTATGAGTATGAAAACCCTGGAGTCCTGCAATTACCATTAGACTCATTCCTCTAGCAGGTTATATGCACTAATGAAGGGAAAAGAAAAACTAATTATATTCTATAAATGGCTGTTTATTAGTGAGTCACCCTCCTTTTTTTCCCTTCTAAGCTGCTTTTCTGATTGCATCAGGCTGTGTACACATTTTGCTTTATTAAAAATTTAGAATATAATCTACAAAGAGAAGGAAGGGAGGTAACACTTTAAGTGCTATATTGGAACTTACAACAATATAAATATTTCTAAATTTCTTCATGCAATTCTCAATCAAGAGAGTTAAATTGTCTCATTTTCTTTACATTGTTTTGCACCCAGTACACAGTATTTACTGAACATGGCTCCCTGGTTGCCTATAGTGTACTGAACTCCTAAACCAGAGGTTCAACTGCATTTTCAATGTAAATTTTAAATACAAGGGAGAATAGAGTAGGTTTGTTACCATAGGAAGGGCATGAAAAACAGTCACTTATTTGTTTTTTCACTGCCAACCGTGGATGCTAGAAGAGGAACAGATAATCTATGTCACTATTTAATATGCCTTGATTGTATTTTCATATAATTTCCCCCGGTTCATAATAGTATCGATTGTCTCTGAGTGACTCTGCAGGCAAAGGGATTGACATTCTGCCCTCTAAAGCTAATTTGTCAACAGCCCATCTTTATTTGGTTTCCAAATGAGTCCAAGGGTCAGATCCGGGTGGTAGTTTACAGTGAAGGGAGTGATTTTGACAGGTTCATCACAGACCTTATCAAACGCTGAGAACATACTAGGTGCTAGAATGGAACATAATTTTCAGGTAAATTGTGAAGCTATTTCAAGCTCTAAGGGCTCATCTAATTGGAGATAATCCTAATCTGAACCAATTAGTTTTTTAAAATTATGGCAGTTTTCAAATTTTTAAAAAAATTCAAGTATGTCTAAAATCAAAGTTATGGAACACTTAATGCAAATATATTCTTGTCATTTTGCATGGCCCTATAAATAATAAACTAATAATAGCATGGCATATTAAAACTTAGCATAGAATAAAAAGAATGATTCTAGAATAATCTTCATTGAGTAAGCAATGGGGAAAAACTGGGATTAGTAAGTGCGCAGACCATGTTTGTGTCTGCTTTCTTTTTATTTCTGGCAGAATACTATCTTGGAATACTCTCAGCTGTGCTTTTGTTTTTCTCCCTCCCCCCACCATAGTTTCCCAGTACGGTCAGTCATTTTCGTATAGTATTGCATTGGATAGGATGAAGTTCTTGACACCCACAGCGGCATCTGAAAGGGGGTATCCGCAAGAAGAGATGTCAAACTAAGAAAGTACAAATTAAAGTACAATACCTTTTGAAAACTCTCCCTTGTGAATTAGTAATATCCTCATTGCTTCAAAGAAAATTAGCATTGTTTTAGTAGAAATGCAAGAAGAAAGAAATAGTGAGTGCTTGATTTTATTTTTATTTTCAAAAGACCTTCTCAAAGTCCACATCAGAAATAACAGCTTTGAAACCAAAGCTTTTGATTTATAAGAGAGAATAAAAAGTTGCTGAGAAAGAAAGTTTGGATAAGGAAAACCATGTGTAGTTCATGTTTTAATAACAGAATGAAAGAATAGACCAAACCATACAAGGCCATGCCCAGAGAGAGAAAGAAGCTGCAGCAGTGGGGTAAGGTATGCCTTTGGATGAATGGATCATAGTGTGGAGAAAGCGGAGTCAGCAATCTGAGGCTGTTGCATTGAAATTTGCCATCAGCGCAGAGGCTATGGGAGCCAAGTCTTTACCTGGAGACCATTCTGCTAGTTAATCAAGCAACTCACTGTTTTTGGGGAAAGTCTTCTCACTGCTTTTGGGGAAAGTCTTCTGTCAGCAGTTCACACGCATGGTGCCTGTGAATCATCCAGCAGAAATAATGCTTGTTCACACCCCAAGACTTTGCTGAATGCTCATGGGAAATCTATGTGGAAGGTTCCCTTCTCAATACCCGGGTGTCTTTTAAGCCCCACAAGGAGAGGATGAAGTTCTTTCTTTTTTTTTTTTTGTGAAGTTGTGGGGTACAGTTAAGGGTTAGGTATACAATTGCGTTTCATTCAGGCACCCTGTTGATATGGGGTGTTTCCCCGTTCCCCGACAGATATTTGCTACTGTTAATCCCATCTCCCTCCCCCCACCATAGTTTTCCAGTACGGTCAGTCATTTTCGTATAGTATTGCATTGGATAGGATGAAGTTCTTGACACCCACAGGGGCATCTGAAAGGGGGTATCCGCAAGAAGAGATGTCAAACTAAGAAAGTACAAATTGAAGCAGTTAACTAGAGTCATCAAAACGACAGAAACCATCTAGATCTTGTGGAGAGAGAAGATTGACTTAGTTAAAAGGGGAGATAGCAGAACTGTGAAATAGTTTACACTGTTTTAACCACAAGAGTAAGGAAGGCCAAAATTGAAGTAAGAATATGTATGCATAGTTGCCATTTTCAATCAAAGCTGCAGTGGGTATACCAAAACTTCATTACCCTGGAAATTAAGATCTTTAGCTTCTGGAAATTCACTTGTAATAAAAGAAAGGAGGCAAAGAAAGAAAACTTAGAGACATAGCCAGACCCACTTGGGAGTCAGCTCCAACTTAGAGAAAGGTATAAGGAGGTTACTGAAAGGGATTTTGCCACACAAAGGAAGGATAATATGACTTGGGAACTAAAGGATGAATTTAAGCATACGCTCTTCTCACAGCTTGGAGTAATCTACTTGGTTGCTTCATCTGATACTTTGGCTAGAGTTGGCATTAAGTAATAAATCAGTCGATCAAATGTGTTCATGTACAAATATCAAGATCTACACTGGGATCCCTTCTTCAAATGGCCAGAAATCAAGAATTGATCATGTGCCCTGTGTAAAAGTTCCCAGATATCAAGTCCTTACCACTCAAATTGTATCCAATGGACAAACAAGGACATCATCACAGAAGAATTTTCTAGAGATGAAATAACTCAGGCCTCACTCCGAGGGAATCTGAACCTACAGTTTATAAAGATCTCCAGGTGATTCATATGACTGTTAATTTTAAAGAGCATGGCTTCTAGGTGTCCTGCTGCTGAGATTACCTTCCTTGTGCTTGCTACCACCACAGAGTGCTGGGCCAGCCTTGAGAGATGTGGATCCCATTATCCATGCAAGGATGCAGTAGAAGAAAAAGCTCCCAGCAGCTGTATTTGTGGATCTAGGCAATTACTGAAATCGACTTTATTACAATATGATTTCATTCCAGTGAACACTGTTCATATGCCTGGCATGTCCTTGATCCTTTGAGATGATAAAACAGTTCCTTTGAGATGATTTACATCAAAGAAGGGACCGTTAAATAAACGAATAATTATAATATATTAATAAGAGCAACTTGGTGCATTTGTTTTTTGATGTACCAAATGGCTTATTTATGAACATCTAAAATGCTTTAATTCATTCTATATCCTCACTACTGTGGCGTAGACATTTTCCTGAATAATGACGATGACATATGGCCTTTTAGCTAACTGAAGTGGCTGGGATAGAAATGTAAATAAATATTATAGTACACTGTTAAAAATATTATTAAATACTTATAAAGTTATAAGAAAATATTCAACATTTTTCTATATTATGTTTCAATTCAATAATCGATAGATCATTTGATAATAATCACACCTATCCCCAATAAGTAAGAGTTTGCAGCCCTCAAAAGATGAGATGGGAATCAGGGATTCAGTTTCTATTTATACTTTGAAAGTTTTTGTGTAATATTGGTATTACAGCATTCCTAAATATTTTAAATAATTTTCTAGTGAAGCTGTAAGGAAACTTCAGTGTTATTTTTTTCAGTCAAAACTTTGATTAATGATTCAATTTTTTAATGGATAAAAGAGTACTCAGATTTTTAATTTAGTTCAAGTTTTATTATCAAAATAATTTGTCCATTTCATATTGATTGTCAAATATATCAGTTTAAACTTGTTCATAATGTACTTGCTCTCTTTCTCTAGAATCTATAGGGTCATTTGCAATATTAGCAAAATGTGTTTTTACTTATTTTTCTCTTTTGATCTTTCCTGATAGGGCTTGCATCAATTTTACAAACATTAAAAAACAATTTGGCTTTATGGTTTTTTTCTATTGTATGTGTATTGAGTTCAGCTATTGTCTTTGTTATTTCAATCTTTCACTTCAGGAGAGTTTCCTTTACAGTTGTTTTTTTGTTGATTTTTTTCCCTAGCTTTTGGATATGGAAGTTTAGATCATTAATTTTTGGCATTTCTTCTCTTTTAAAATCTCCCTTTAAGCCCATATGTTTTCCCCTAAGTACTTCCATAACGTCATGTCCCCAATATTTTAATATTAACAATAATGAATTCATTTTTATCAAAATATTTTCTAATCTCCATTCCAACCTACTGGGCCCATAGGGTTAGAAATGGTTGCTTACCTAGACGGACTTAGAGTCTATAATACCGAGCAATCTATCACAGAAACAAAAAAATTAGTATCACGTGTTCTCACTCATAAGCAAACCATGAGCGATAATCGTAATACAATAAGGAAAAAAATGGCAGTAGCAGGAAACTGCCGGGGGTTGAGGTGGGGTGTGGGATTGGCAGTATTTGGAATCTGCCGGGAGAGGGGGTGCACACCTCATCCACAAGGGTACCTGCATAATGGACATTTGTATATCTAACCCTGAATTGTACCCCACATCTTTAAAGTAAAAAATTAAAGGGAAAAATAAATAAAGGTTTAAAGCCACCCAAGCACCCCTTCCCCAAATGCATTGCTTAATTTTCACAGTTGCAGATTCTGTAGCTTAATTCTGCAGTGGTCAGACAATACTTGCTGAATAATTGCAAATCATTCCACACCTAGAGTATTCTATGTTTTGAAATTATTTTATGATTGAATGTTTTACGTGTCTTTGAAAATCCTTTTATTGCTTGGCACAGTGTTTTATTACGTGTGTGTGTGTGTGTGTGTGTGTGTGTGTGTGTGTGTGTGTGAGTTATATCAAATTTGTTGATTGTCTTATATAGAAATTCTATATCCTTACTGAAGTTTTATCTGATTGGTGTATCCAAAGGGAAGTGTTAAAATCTCCCACTATGATGTAGATATGACCATTTCTCCTTTAATTTTGTGAATTTTTGCTTTATATATTTTAGAGCTATATTATTTCATTCAGGTAAGAATGATTTGGAATATCCTCATATAAATTGACCCTTTTATTATTATGATAGTCCCCCTTTATCCTTAGTAATGCTTCTGGCTTTAAACATTTCATATCTAATATTAGAATGACTACACCAATTTTTTTAAAAATTGTGTTTACCAGTATACATTTGTACTTGTCCTTAATCTATAATTTAAATCCTTATATTTAAGGCATATGTCTTATAGACAACATATAATTGTGCTATGTGCCTTTATTCAGGCTGACAATCTTAATTTTTTATTGGAGTATTTAGTACATTTGCACTTAATGTAATTTTTTATCTATTTAGGATTATAGACTCATCATGCTGTTTTTTTCTTATTAACTTCTCTGTTTTTTAGAGTATTTAGTACATTTGCATTTAAAGTAATTTTCCATCTGTTTAGAATTATAGCATTCATCTTGCTATTTTTTTCTTACTGACTTTACTGTTTTTTAGTTTTTCTCCTTTATTAGCTTTGCTTGGACTAATCAATTATTTTCATTATTTAACTTTTTCATCTATAGTTAGTTTGCTTTCTTGTAGTAGTTACTCTAGAAATTATAATCCTTGGAATATCATAATCTAATATAAATACTACTTTTAAAAGTTCCATGATAATGCTAGAACCTGAAATCCCTTGAACTCTTTTCTACCTTTTGTGCTATTTTTGACATGCATTTTAGCTCTATGTACATTTAAGTCTCTGAAAACTATATGCTATTGTTTTCCATTTATTTTTTATCCATGTTATTTCCATTATCTTTTCTTTCCTGAAATTTCATTTTTCTCTCTGGTATTTTTATTTTTTTCACCTTTGGCCTCAAGAGCTCCCTTTAATTTTTTTTTTAATAGTGCAGGCTCTCTAGTAATTAATTATCTTAGTGCTTGCTGTTTAAAGTTTTTATTTCACCTTAATTGTTGAAGAATATTTCTGCTGAGTGTAGAATTGTAGGATGGGCTTTAAAAAAATTTTTTTACATTATTAAAATTGTTTTATTGAGATATAAGTTACATACAGTGAAGTACAAACATCTTAAGTGAGCAGTTTGATCAGTTTTCACAAATGCATAGTCTTGTGTTACCTTAAAATTTTCAGCACCCAGTACATTTCCAGCAGCCCCAGAAAGTTTCTTTGTGCTCCTTCCCTGTCAACACTGACTGGATCCCACCTCCAAGTAACCACTGGTCTTATTTCTATCACCATAGATTAAGTTACACTATTCTAGAACTTCATAGAAATGTAACCAGGTAGCATGTACTTTTTTGAGCCTGGGTTTCTTTCTATCAGCATTTTTTTTTTTTTGAGATTCATCCAAGCTGTTGTTTGTGTAAGTAATTCATCCTCTTTTGTTGCCGAGTACTATTTCACTATACTAATATACCACAGTTTATCCATTACCCTGTTGATGGATAGGATGAGTTTTTAAAAGTACTTTAAAAATGTCATTCAATTGCCTTTTAGATTGATTTTTTCCTGTTGAAAAGTCAGTTGTCAGTCTTCTGGCTATTTCTTTGGGTCTTTGAGTCTTTTGCCTTTGGTGGCTTTTACAATTTTCCTTTGATTTTGAATTTTGACATTCCTACTCATCTTTATCTAGATGTGGTTTTGATGTTTACTCTACTCAAGATATGGGCATACTCTTGAATCTGTAGCTTGATGTTACTAATCAATTCTGGAAAACTCTGTCATCATCACTTCAGATATTACTCGTATTCAATTCTATTTTTTCATTCATTATGGTAATTCAATTATTTGTGTACTAAAAACTTCACTGAGCCCATATTTTTGACATCCTTTTCTATTTCTTCACTTTCTAAATTTTTAAACTTCTCTCTGTGCTTTAGTTTGAAAAATTTTAACCAGTCCATTCTCAAGTCCACCAGTTCTGTCTTCTAGTCTTTTAAATGTACTATTAAACCTAGCTAATGAGTTCTTGCTTTCACATATTATATTTTCAGTTCTAGAATTTCCATTTGACTCTTTATGTAGATCCTAACTCTTGGAAGAACATTAATCTTTCAGTATATTGTCTTCAGTTTCCCCCTTTATTTTTATCAATATATTGTGTTTAGGTGTTTTTTTAAAGTCCTTATCAGATAACTAAAAATAGCTGAATAATTTGTTGGTCTGTTTCAATTGTATATATTTTTCCTTCACTTTCAATTATGATGTCCTTTCTTTTAGCATGTGCTAAAACTAGTCAGATAAAATGCTGCTTATTAATTTATCTTAATCAAGCACTGTGCGGACTTGACCCCTGGATTTTACTCCTGGTAATATTCACTCGTATCTGAGTTGCCTCTGGTTAGCTCTTTAGGTATTTCAACAGAAAGTCTAGTTTAGTCTGTACAGCCCTCCTCTATTTTCAAACTTGTTTTGTATGACTGCCAAAAAATGTTTACTATGCTTTTTCAGAGGCTTTCCATTTTACACTTTAAGCTTTGTACAGAATTCACCAAATACCAGAACAGAAAAAAATGCCTATATGCTTGAGACTGTTTCCCTCAAAGCTATGCTGATTTATACATTCTCCAGAAATAGCCTCCAACAGGTTTAAAGTCTAAACTCTCAGCTTCCTGTCTCAACCAGAATCAGCAAACGACCCCAGCGTATAGCATCTTTTAAAAAGTCAGCTCATCTCTTTGGAGCACTAAAACTTCTGACTAGTCATTACTTCGACAGATTTCTATAGTTTTCCACTTGTTGGTGTCTAAAGTCTACACTATACATAACACAAATATATGGTTTTTGCTTTATTCAATGGTCAATTTATAAAGATTTCTGTAACCCACTTAAAAATTCTTCTTTCTCTTTTATTCATTTTTCAAAAGTAATTTTTATTTTTTAAATGTTTTCTCTTCTCCTAGTAACAAGTAAATAAGGAAGCTGAATTCTTTGAGGATGACGATAAATCTTTTTGGACATGTTGCATTTTAGGTGACAATGGAATTGACATGACACCGGCAGGAAGTTGGAGATGTGGGATTTAAACTTAGCAGCAAGGTCAGGACTGAAGTTATAAATCTGGTAGACATGTGTGTAAAGATGATAGTTTAAATTAGGATGATGAATGATATTGTCAAGTGAAAGAATGTAGACAGAGAATAAGAAAGTTTCAAGGACCCTATTTCTCACTTTAGAAGTATTACAAGGAAATGTAAAACAAACAAAAAAGAACTGAAGAAATAAGAAAATAATCTTTTTGATTCAATGAATTATTAAGGAATACAAACGAAGAGAGGTTATAACAGCGAATTCCAATTTGTTGGTTCCTTTCTAAATTTAGGAAAGAATGACACTTAACAGGTAGAATGTCAGACTCTACATAATACAGCAAAATCTACTTTGATGACTGAGACATAAAAAACGTTATAATGAGTTTAGGAATATTTAATTGAAATTTCCTCAGACCATACATATTTTGCAGTAAGAAAATCAAAATTTAAAAAATAAATCCAATATATTTTATTCCAAATAGTTGTTAAATTGAATATTTAATCAATTAGCTTAAGTATTCTTTGTTTAGTAGTAATTGCAGAGATATTTTTACCTCTTGTAGAACAGTATTAATTCAAATAAAAAATGACTATAACAGCTTTCTCTGCAGACCATCTTTTCACACATGAGGTTGGAAAAGCAAATTTTAGTACAAGCATTGATTTTATTGAGCAAAAAATGTACATATACCTGATACCTCTCTAAATGAATAATTCATTTTGTCATAGAATGAATAAAACTGAGATTGTTGGAATAGAACATTATTCCACCTTGCTCTCACATCTGGTTTTGAGGATTTGTTCCCTATAGCCTACTGTGTATGACAGGTTTTATCTCCTTTCTGTTTCTTACATTCACGCGAGTGCAATTTTATTCCCTAAACTTAAATAGGCCACATACTTACATGACGTTTTTATATAACAAAATTTTAAAATGACAACTTATATCTAGACCTCTGAAAAAACTATCAAAATTATTAAAATGTGACAGCTTTCCAGGAGTTGCTCTCAAATGTGTTAATTCAGAAACATACTTTAGGTATAATTAATCACTTTTGATTATGTTTAACTAGATGAATTTCTGTTACTGTAATAAAATCTGAGAGCTATATACCTGCATTTCTAGTCTCAAAAGGTTACATAAAAACAAATCGGGTTGTTTTAAGTGTAAAACAATCCCTTCGTTTCCCCTTCACACTCTACAAGTTTATTGTTTTGTTTTTAAAGATAGGTATACCATTCACTGATGACACCCCATACATTACAAAAGTAGAAACTGAGTCCTCAAAATAGTCATATGAAGAGAAGTATAATATAATTTCAGCCTATGTAATTTACAATTTTATCACATGCAAAAAAAGAGAGCTTTTTGCAGACAAGAAGACCACAAAGATTTTTGCCTGTGTATTACATTTAGAACATTATTTCATAAATATTGTTTCCCCAGGTAATGAACCGAATGAAATAATTGCCATATTATAATATGTTTTCCTTCTAACTGCTATGTGTTTTCAAGTTAAAAATTACCAAACAAATAGCATACCCCTCCTCTTTTCAAGATAACTCAATTCAGTAGTTGGTTGGGATTCATTCTCATTTCTCTCTATTGATGTACAATCAAGAGAATCACAACTGCCAAGAATAATAAACAGAATAATACTACTATTTACATGAGGAATTCTCAAAACAATTAATCCAAGAGTGCCACTCACATTTAATGCTCAAGGGTAATTGCCAAAAAAGTTAGCAGACACCTTGGGATGCTGACTGATTTCGTACTGGTTGTCCTTAACAGGACATCTATTAAAATATCAACCCAGGAAGTCGCATGATGTAGGATGCTTTAAGATATTTAGTTTCAATACTAATATCAAAAGCATGAATGTAAATAGTAGAGAACTAATTATTGCAAAATGCATATGTTTATTCGTTGCTATCATAGTATGTATTATTTTGTATTATATTCCTATTATTTTGTTAATTTAACTGAGATAAGGTTTTTTTTAAAGCAGTTTTTCTGGTTGATTAGTTTCATTTTTCCTTAAATTTTATTGGAACAATAATCAAAATTTAACTGAAATTTTAATAATAATGTTGGGCTTTCACAGATTTCTCAATGAAGAAAATATATTGATCATACAACTATGCAGATCAAGAAAATAAGATCAAAGAGGCCTGTCTTGTGTATCATTTCATTGTAATGAAGTCATTTCACTACTGAATGTACATGCTATGTTGGTTATTGACTCCAATCTCTGCTTCACTCATAAGCGTGTAGCAGACAGTTTGTTAGAAAATGCAGAAAAGGCAACAAACACACAGTTCTAAACTCTAAGCAGGTCACTACAGTTTATCTTAATGTTTTAGCACTTTTTGTCACCTCTTGCCAATATTCATTATGAAGCAATCACCTGTTTATAGAATATGTTATGGAAATGAACATCTCTTTCACATAAAGAAAGCCCACAGAATTTCTCCCCTGATTCTATTTTGCATAATTCCCTCTCAGCCTCAAACTAACTGACCCATTCCTATGGTACACATGCCCAATTTTATTATTTTGTGCAGTGAGAAATGGCTTGTAGTTTATAATCCAAGTATTATCAGAAGTTTTGGGAGTCTCATTTTTCAGTTTCTATCTATCTGAACATTTTCCGATCACCATTGCTTCCTTCTGGCACTGTATTATTTGAAGAATGTGAGGCAATTGCAATGGCTAAAAAATTAAATGGTATAAATATACCTTTCTCAAATGCTTTGAACAGGAAAGAGAGGAAAAACTCAGTATAGATAACTATACAACTTTGCCCTTTATGGTTTTCCTTTAGATTATTTGTTAAAAGGAAATTATTAATTTTTCATGTGCTCTGCAGAGCCTAGTCTTGGTTTATAAAATGAGAAGAAAAGAAAATATTAACTGCTTCATTGCCAAGGGACAGTCATTATCTGCCTGCAAGCGTTGGAAGAATTCTTAGTAGTTTCAGCACCCAAGTTCGAGGTCATGAGATCACAAGCTTTATTCTGTGCCTGCAGTTATCATGTGGAGAAGTGAGCACAATTATAGAACATTTGAGCAGCTAGCTTTGCTTAAATCTTTCTCTCCCTTTTTTTTAATATTAAACAAATTCTCTGATCTGCTGGATCATTTTACTCAGCCAATATGTCTGAACATCTGCCTTACAATTTTTAAGGTGATTATTTAAAATAGAAAATATCATTAAAAGTCATTCTAGTGTGGAATTTCTTTGAAGAAAGTGGATTAAAGAGTGGCAGAGATGTATAAATTGGGTAAGGAATTCAAGTCCTTGGAAAAGCGTGACTGCCTTTCTCACATTGAGGCGAATGTGAGTTTTAAGCAGCAATCCTGTCTGGTTTCCCTCCTAGAGCCGCTGAACAATTTCTTTCCATTGGTCACAGCACTTTCCTGAAAAGACTGTCTGCTACTAAAAGTTCTTAAGGAATGACGCCTTGCAAAAAAAAACCCCAAAAACCAAAACATAGAAATGGCACCCACCAGGGCAGATTTTGCAGGTCTCAATGACGACTTTGTCCGAAATTTGATCATAAAACCACACACCCAGGAAACCTGGGTCTTTCTCATACCATAAAGCCACCTTATTTTATCTTTTGTCATTGAACAAAACAAATTAAGATGAATTCTACTTGATATAAAGTCATATATCACAGTTAGATTATAAATGGATATCACTAAAAAATGCCCCGAATGCTTTGTGAACCTCCTGTAAACAAAATTATAAATGGGTATGACTATTTTCCCCTTCTCTCTCATCAGAAAACATAGAGTCCAGCAAAGCTAGTTCCCGGGGAATTGATTTTTATGTTTTACTTTTGTTTGCTAGCTCTTTTAGCCCTTAAAGCACGTGAGCATCTCTGGGCTTTCAAAAGTCAACATCTTCACAGGGGCCTTCTGCTCTCATGCAGCGTAAGGGAAAGAATATTTTGCACTCTGTCTTCTCAAGTTAATATGAGGAAGCACATGCAAGTTTGAAACTCCCTCAAGAGTCAAAATTTACTACTACCTGCATGGATTGCCTCATTTGACTTATTTGCTGTTAAGTGTATTCCAGTAGAAGAAGGATGGTGGTTTTAGACGCTGAAACCTACACTATTTCAACAGCAAAGACATTAATTTAAAAAATATAATAGTAACACACACGGAGAGAACAAAGAACCTAAATGAAAAAAGCGAGTATTTAAAGTCTTTCCTAAACTATTTTAGAATAAAGTGTTTATTTTATTCATTCTGCAATAAATTATATCCCTCTGGTAACAATTTTATTTGACTAAACCCCATTAATTGTTTGAATTATGGCATTGCTATTTGAATTCAATCAGGAAAATGTGTAGCAGAGTAATAAGCAAACTAAGTGATTTCATAAATCTTCAAGATTCTTTCTCTAAAAAAAATTTCTATTTTGCTTCAGAAATCTCTCATTGGTCAATGTTTTAAAGTGCACTGTATAATTAATAATCAACATTTCATACTAGTTTTGCTTAAGAAAAAGCATCTTTCAGTGACACACCAAACACATTTTTGAATTATAGGAATACAGAGGTATAAATCAAGACACCTTTCCATTTCCCTTCGCGTGAGGCACATCCAAGCAACCAGAGGAGAGACCTTGCCTTAAGAAGAGACTTGTTAACACACTGCTGATGTCTCAGGCAAATCAGAGGGTGAATTACCTTTGAGAGGTTCCCAGCCTCCAAGTAGAAGCAGATAACAAACACATTCCACGTAACCCAGAGGACTAGCCAGACAGCATACTGTAGAGAAACACGAGAGAAATCACACATAATTAATTTGGAGCCAGCTGAGTACAATTCAAATAGAACTTGAACTTTTGCACACCCAAATTATAAGATTAGTGGGAAATGTTAGATACTGCTTCTTTCTAAGGATCAGAATTAGATGCACGTTTAACTCTGTTGATTTTTTTCTCACTGTTATGGACATAATATTACAGCTCAAATTTGCTTAATGGCAATTTTTAGGCTTGAAGACAAAAGAAACTTCTGTTTTAAGAGTGAGTGATTAAGGTTTCTAGGCATCTAAAAGTATTAGATGTTCTAATATACAGGTCTAGTACAACCCCTCAAAAGAGAACTCAGAGTTTACTTAAGCAAAACCATCCCCCAAGTAGGACAATTTTCCCCAAGTTGTTGAGGTTCAAATTCAAACAGTCTTTCTGCCTCCCTCTCATCTAATTAGCTTCCTTTTTTTATCTTTTAAATATGTGGGGTACAATTCAGGGTCGGGTATACAAAGGTTCATTATGCAGGGACTCTTGTTGATGAGGTGTGCCCCCTCCCCTGGCAGTTTCCCACTACTGCCAATTCCACCCCCACCCTCACCTGGCAGTTTTCCACTACTGCCAATCTGTTTCTTGTAGTATTATGGTAGTTGCTCAAGGTCCACTTATGAGTGAGAACATGTGATATTTGGTTGTTACTGTGATAGATCATTCAGTATCATAGACTCTAAGTCCATCCATGTTGCTGTGAAAGTCATAATTTTGTCCTTGTTTATGGCTGTATAATATTCCATCATGTATACACACCACATTTTTTTTAATCCAGTCCTTTTTTGATGGGCAGCATAGTTGGTTCCAAGTTTTTGCCACTGTGAACAAAGTTGAAATAAACACGTGTGTGTAGGTATCTTTTACATACAATGATTTGAGTTCCTCTGGGTACATTCCCAGTAGGGGGGTTGCAGGGTGATTTTTAGATCTTTTAGGAATTGCCACACTGTTTTCCACAGAGGCTGGACTAGTTTACATTCCCACCAACAGTGTAGAAGTTTTCTCTTTCTCCCACATCATCTCCAGCACCCTTTTTTTTTTTTGAGTTATTGATCATGGCCATCCTGACTGGAGTTAGGTGGTACCACGGTGCGGTTTTAATTTGCATTTCATTGATGACTAGTGAGGCTGAGTATTTTTTCTTGTACCTGTTGGCTGCTCGTGTGTCTTCTTTTGAGAAGTGTCTATTCATGTCTTTTACCCACTTTGTAATGGGGCTGTTTGTTTTTTTCTTTTGGCAAGTTTGTGTTCCTTGTAGATCCTAGATGTCAGGCCTTTGTCAGATATACAGTTGGTAAAAAAATTTTCCCCCCAGTCTGTGGACTATATTCCAGCTCTCTCAATGGATTCTTTGGCTTTGCAGAAACCTGTCAGTTTGATGAGGTCCCTATCTTATCTCTTATGGCATGGGCACTTGGGGTTTTGATCCCAACCTTTCTATCTTTGGTGTCTCTTTTTCACTTCTCTCTTCACCTTCTTATTTTGCCCTCTCACTACTTCTTATTGCAGTAACCACCTAGCTATTATAGCTATTATTCCTAATTGTATTCTGTTGTCTATTTAGTGTATTATATTCAATGATGACAAATTTTCTTAGCAAGACAGAGTTCTGATCATTCAATGAGCTACAATGTATTAAGAACCTAGAAAGCAACATGCTAGAAAGGCACTGAGGATACAAGGACCAATGATAAATTCTTCATGAATTCAAGTCAAATGAGGGTGATGATTGACAGAGGGAGAGAGAGAGAGAGAGAGAGAGACAGAAAGAGAGAGAGAGAGAGAGGGAGAGAGAGAGAGAAGAGAGAGAGGATTATTACACAAGAATTAGTCTGAGCACAAAGAATAAAGTCATAAAGATGGAGGAGTTCATAAATTCCTGGGGAAAAGATCTTTAACAGAAAGGTTAAACCACCTTCCAGAAGAGGTGAGTCAAGCTATCTTATGGACTTAATCAAAGAAAAGTATGGGGGATTGGAAGGGTTATAATGGGAGGGTACTGTAAAAAAAAGGAAACAGCAAGTGTGAATTTTTAAGTGGAATAAGAGTGTAACTTGTCACTTCTCTGCGAAACAAACAGCAATGGTTTCTATCCTTTAGATGTATAGAGCTCCAAATTCCTTATGTTATGGTTCAAGAACCTCTATAATCTTGTACCATGTTATCTTTTGAACTACATGTTTCAGTTCATTTCTGGAGTCACCCTAGATTCCAGACACATCTATTACTTGCTGTTCCATGTTTAGGGACATATACTTCTTACTTCTGTAACCTTTTGTATATGATCCCTCTATCCTTTAATAATTTTTCTTTCCCCTAGGTATTCCTTTTATCACCTATCAATTTTTAATTTTTCTTCAAAGGTTAATTCAAATATCATCTCCTGAGTGATGCCTAATCAGAACTGGCTGAGCCCTACTTAGTATTGCAATAAACTCTGCTTGTCCTAAGTTCATTCCAGTGTCTTGTATCTAATTATTTGCATATTTTCTCCAAAGCGTAAAATTATAAACACCTTAAGAAAAGAGACTATTGAAAAAAATTGTTTATATCCTTAAGTTCCTAATTTAGTGCTTTGTACAAGATGGGTATTCAGATAATATTTTGTAAATCGTGGAATTAATGCATAGAAGTATGGGTGAAATCTTGTTATTTTGAATAATCAGAACAAGATGTAGAACCCATAACAAGATGGAGAACCCATTCTCCGCAGAGAGCTCGACATGATGAGTTTATAGAATATTAAATGATGACTATGCTTTTTTCCAAAGGTGACGAGTTCATCTGACTGCTGAATATGTTGCATTGCTTAGTGGAGTATAACGTGAGGACAAAATTAAATGGCACAAGACAAAAGAAAGGATTTGAAAGGCTCTGTGAGGCGAGGGCTGGGGACTGGGATCAGGGGACAGAATCACGAAGCCGAACAGGCTGCAGTAAGACAGAATCTCCAGCTAGAGAAGAGAGAATCCAAGCAGACATTTATGTTTGCTTGAGTCACTTGATTTAACTGACTACAAGAAAGAAAGAATGGCTGGCTATAACGTTTTATGATATTCTTTGTTCGTAGTGACACATTTTCCCACCTTATTTATATAGGAGAGCCAAATAAACACCATTTACTAAACACCAAAGTAGCAGGATAGTAAAATGTTTGGTAAATGTTGATGAACTGATGAAAGACACTGTATTACATATATCAAATAATTCTGAAGATTTGTCATCGGCAAGCATGCTTTCTGATATGGCATTAAAGAATATCAATGCTGAGTTTTTCTGTTTCACGGCTGAAATTATATTTTAAGTTCATTAAATACTAAAAATATTTATCCACATACATGTTGTATACAAGGCATAGTCACTACTTCACTATTATATTGAATATACAATCATTTGGAATCTTCATTCAGATTTAGACAACATTTACACTTAGTTACATTTATGTGTATGTATAAATGTAAATTATAATAGTTTAGTCAAAAAAATCAAGTTGAAAAATTTGTTTTAGTCATCAAAATGAAGAATTGTACAGAAGGAGAGGTAAGATAATGGGTCACGTATAATAAATAGCATATAGAAGTGAAGAACTTGGAACCTAATGTCACATTCTGTCACTCTTGGCTATAGTTCAAATCCTATGTCTACTATTTCACTAAACTTAAATGTAAAATAGGCTTATTAATAGTAATAAACTCACATGAGACTGGAAAGAGAGAATGCTTGATTGTATACAATACTTGAGTTCTCACTACATGTTACCATTCTATTATAATAACGATGTTACATCATCATCTCTTCTTGCTAAAATAACATAGAGCACCTATATTATAAAATAATGTAAATCCCCAAAGTTTGATTCCCTAGGAAATTAAAAAACATGAGCTTATTTTTTGGTCCATATCATTGAACACACAACCTAGACTTTTTTCCCTTCATCTAACATATCCCTAAAAGAAGAATTTTTCTGAGATACTAATGTCAATATTAATAGATGGACGGCATTTCATGAAACAAACCCTTCTTCACTGGGTTTCATTAAAACAATAACGTATTATTTCTGATTTAACACAACACATAACTCCAAAGCTTTTTCTATATCTTGTTTTATGAGCTGCTCTTTCACAGTATTATTGGAAATAATTTTGTACCCTTTCTTTTCCCACGTAATCAAGAAGGAGATGCACAGAAGGAGCATGGTAAATGGACCTATCATAGCTCAGCTTTTACTTGCATTATTTTCATTCTATTGTTTACTTCATTACAAAAGAGTTAGCCTCACAATGTACTATACTTCATTATAGATTTAACCAAGAGAATTATCACCATCAGTGGTGTGACTCCTTTAATAAACACAGAAAGCCACACTAGTGTTACAGATAATGACTGCTTGTGTGTCATTATTCAAAGACAGGGCTTAATCTCATTTAACTTTACTCGTTAATTTCATTTCGTTTATTTTTCTTACTCCACCTGTTTTCACTCTCCTATTTTCTTTGTATTATTCTATTTTACACTTTTTTTTTCCATTTTAGTAGCTAGAACTTATCTAAATCAAATATCCTCCTGTTGGATTTTACCTAGTTAACTAAATACTGATGAAGATTTAGGATTTTTGTAATTTGGTCTACGATTTCTGTCAATATAAACCCTGTTATTCACGCTGTTTTTAAATTACTCATTATATTTATTTAAGAGCATAAAGATCTGTACAAACTTCTTTCCAGTTGCTACAGCTAGTTGATGTGACATAATTGACAATTGCTCAGTTTGAGTATAATTGGAAAGGATGTGCCCAGGAGAGATAACCTAACAGAATAACAACGTATCACACTTGCTAGATATCACCAAACTTGTAGTTTTCTGCTATAAAACTAATCTTGCGTTAGCCTCATTTTTCTTGTCAAAAATAAAACATATTTTATGTTGCAGATAGAAGCTCAGAGATACTATCTGTGATGAGAGATAAATTCTATTGTATAATGAAATTCACTTTTTGAGAATTGATTTCTGAAGCACTAGGTGAACCATTTGAGAGACTGGAGTTGAGAATCCAGCAAAATGAGTAAAACTACATTAAAAAAGGCAATTTAATCATCATGTCTTCCTTATTGCATTTGTGGCCCAATGATGAAATCAAATGAACTATATACAAAAAAAATTAGTTAAGGTTGTCAATCATCATGACAGGCCAACATTTCGGTTAGGCTCAGAGACATGGCATATTATATACCATGGTTATATAATAATTACAAAGGTACATTAAAATGTATAAGACTAAAAGGCTGATAAATATTTTGTTTGGAAGTAACAAATGATGCCATATTGACAGTGCCAATGCTTTGCCACCTCCCTCTTATAATAAAGCTGCCTAAAATTAAAGTCTAATTTTGTTTAAATTATAAAAGTATATTTAATGTACTCAAAGCCTATGAATTTTAGTATAGTTTGTCAGGGTTTCATGCACACATACAACTTTTTAATTTTTATTATAATTACATTGAATTTATAAATTATTCTGAGAAAAACTGAATTCTATGCATAATTCCAAAATAATCTCTTCCTGAAAAATTTTGGAAAAAGGAAACTATTATTTAAGACCAATTATCTTTCCCACTTTTTCTACCAATCGACAATGACTACACAATCAATTTCAGAAAAACAGAGTTGTCTTTATAACATTAAAATGCAGAAGCAACCATTACTTAAATGAAAATTTAAATTTGTGGCTTATCTGACTTTTTAATCTCTTGTTTCTTTTTCTTTTGTGTTTGGAAAGAAAAAAAACTTTGGAATAATGTATTAGTAGATAATATTCAATTTTTTCAAAAACAATACTTCTATTGTTTTTAAATTCAGGCACATTTATTACAAGAAGACTTCTAAAGCAAAATATTACTAAATGGAATATTTAATGATAAAATTATTTTTCTAATTATGTTTCACTTTAGCTTGCACCTTTTAAAAACTTTATGTATGAAAATGATTTTCTATGGGCTCCTAAAAAAATCTTTATTTCAAACATCTCTTTTATTGTTTTCTTTCTTTTTTTCTTCCTTCTACATAGTTAGGGTGCAGTTGGATTGTAAGCTTCAGGAGGGCAGAAACTATTTATTTTGTTTACCACAAAAATGTCTGGTATAAAATGTCTGCTTTGAATGTTTTTATATTTTATCATATATAAGTGTATATGAATAAACTAAATTATAATAGTGACTTTCTTTTAAAAAAACATAATTTAGAAAACCATTATTCTTAATTCTAAACCCATAATTCTAAAACCATAATCAGTACTAGAAGATGAAAGAGGGTGGCACAATTCAATCACTTGCCACATGCTACCTTAAGTGCTTAATTAGGAAAGGGGTTGGGCCATGAATCGGTTCACACTTATTAAGTACCAGCTGGATGCAAGTGACTACAACAGATGATATAGAGAAACATTGTAAAACAGAAGTGAGTCACTCTCCTAATTTAATTGATATTTATCATTGTGTGTGCAATTGATGCAATCTACAGGAATGTTTTCAGGCATGATTATTTTTATTAGGATGCAGAACTGGTATCAGCTCACCAATATTACTGATATCAAGCTGTTAATTTAAATGTAATAATACAATCAGTTCTAATGAACTATGATAGAAGCATTCCTAAGAAGCACTGCAAATTAACAAATCTTAAAAAACAACTCCTTTAAACACATACAAGGTTTATAATTATTAACAATTAAGTGTTTTTATATTAACAATTAGGTAATAGATATAAATGTATACTCATGAAACAAACATCCCTGGTCAAAATGGTAAGACTATATTCATCTTTTACTCAAAGTGAATTATAATTTAGCTTAGTTTTCTCATCTCCAACAGCCTTCACATTTAATCTGCTGAGGAATTCTCATCACTCTCACATCTACTGTTAAAATAAACAGTGTGAAAATGGTCTCAATAAAGCAACTTATTTCCTTTTTAACCAGTGATAGTTTGGTTTGTGAGGTAAATCCTGTGTTCTAATTCATGCTATAAAAACATGTCCCTTTAAAAAAATATCTACATAAAAACATACTATTACTACAACTGCTGGTTTGGCCAGGGCTGAAGGCTCTGATAAGGTTATCAGCCATTATCTGACAGAAACCCAGTTCTATCATAGATTATGCTGCAGATCATAAAAGTAGGCAGATTTCTATCTTCTTATTTTCTTTTTACCAATGCTGCTGTCATATGACCAAGCCTCCTTGTGATTTTATATTTGCATAAGCATTTTAAAGACGGTGTAACTTTTAGCTTATTTTACAATAGGATCATTTTATTGTTTTCCTCTATTATAGATATGTATTATTGTAGGAAATATTTAATATTTTGAATATCAGAAAGGGAAATTGAGAAAATACCATACTTAGGTTCAATCAAACCAGTATTATTTTAGTGTATAGGCTTTCATTCTTTTTCCCATGAGCGCTTAGTTCTATGATGTGTGTTTAAGTTAAGTAGGAATCTTTCTCTATATTATTTTACCTGGATTTTTTCAGTTGACTAAAATGTCTCACTAAGGATTACGTATGAATCATGAGTTATTCAACTACTTTTCTATTATTTAACATTCCACTATGATCAGTTCCTAGAAATCTGCATTTTGTTTGAAAGTGTTTAGTTTAGCTAGACATATGAACCCTTCTGGAACTCATGCCTGAAAATAAATTGACACTTTCCAAGACAGACTGTAAATGTTAAGACATCCAACAGGCATTGTTTTAATGAACATATGGATATGTTCATACATTTTATGCAACTCCAGATAAAAACAGTATCCCAAAGGTATTCTAGTCTTCTTGAAGTAAAAGCTGAAAAATCATCCTATCTGATTGAAAACATAATAATATTCACTTAACACAGAAAAGCATATGACTAATTTCTTATGTTTTATTTCTGCAAAACTTTTCATGCCAAGATATTTACATTCCTGCAGTCGTGAGGATGGGTGCATGCCACCGAAAGGTCTTTAGACACCTATAATGATAAGTTATATAGGAATTTTCCCATTGATGTATACAAATAAATCAGGGTTTTGAAGTTAATAAAACATAACAGCTAGTGAAAAATATCAAGCTATACTTTTAAAAGCTGAAATTTGTGCAACTTAAAAATTATAGTGATTTTATTCATGTATATCTGTTCTTTAAGATTTTAAGAAGTAGATGGGCAATTCAGACATCTCAGAGTGATGGATAAGAAAATAAGCCCCATTAACTTGATGAAAAGGTAACCTCTGTTTCACTGGCACATATTCATCACCACATGTGTTTAGAAGGGGCACCAAAAAACTATATTCATTTTTGCCAGTCAGCAAATGCTTTAAAAGTCATATTTGCTGATATCTTTATTTTTGTTAAGTCTCAGTTTTGTGACAGAATTCTAGTAAGAGTGACTTTCCTTGTATTCAAGCTTTTCTTGAATTAGTCTAATAACATTAAAGAAAATGAAATGGCCTCCGGTTCTGGTACCTACGGTAATCATAGTTGAGATGTATTAAAATCAATTAAAAAATAAGATCACGTAAATTTCAAGATGTTTATACATCTAATACTCTCTATTCCATTGTTTTCATGCCCTCTGCCTGTCTTCCTCCCAGCCTCTACACATACAATCGTAGGCTGAGAAATGGCCCTCCCAAAGACATTCACATCCTAATCACAGGAACCTGTGAATGCTACCTTTATTTTGGATTAACTGGGTGACTCCAGTGTAATCACATGTATCCTTGTAAAAGGAGACAGGTGGGTATTTTGCACACAAAGAAGCTGATGATGAGAACAAAGCAGAGGGTGTTTTGAAGATGTGGGTTCAAAGCTGGGCTACCAGAAGCTGGAAGAGCAAAGATCAGAAATCCGCCCAGACATTTTATAAGCAGTGTGACCCTGATTTTTGCTCAGTTAAACGGAGTTTGAACTTGTGGACTCCAGAAAAATACATTTCTGCTGTTCTAAATCAAGTTTATGATCATTTGTGGTAATTTGTCACAGCAGCCATTGGAAACTAATATACCCAAATCTTCCCAGCTTCAAAACATTTCTGTCACTGAAATATTATGCCAAAGAGTATAATACCTACAATACTTGTGGAGAAGTGTAATTAATTTTGAAAACTGAAATCCACTCCTTTTGGGCAATTATGTCACTTACTTCAGAGTCAGTTCATTGCTAATCTGTGAATGGCACACAAACAGAAACACGATCCTTTTTTTTTTTTTTTTTTGAGTTGGAGTCTCACTCTGTCGCCCAGACTGGAGTGCAGTGGCTGCTCCCGGCCATTGCAGCCTCGACCTGCTGGGCTCTGGCGATCCTTCCACCTCAGCCTTCCGAGTAGCCAGAATTACAGGCGTGCACTACCACGCCCGGCTAATTTTTTTTTGATTTATTGTAGAGATGAGGTCTCGCCTGCCCAGGCGGGTCTCGAACCCGCGGGCTCAGGCAATCCACTCACCTCAGCCTCCCAAAGGCGCAGGATGACAGGCTGAGCCACCGAGCCCGGCGAAACACGATTTTTTAAAAACTTATTTGTCTGATCTAATTGCTGTGAATGTCTATGACAGGAAATGAGACTCTCTTGTTTTATAAGCATCTCAATAAAGTTATCAGTGTATTTCCAGCATTGTAACAATATGAGGCTGCTTTGTTGCTTTCAGAAGTTACTGCACAAAGTTCCAGGATGCAGAAATCAATAACTTTAGCGTCCTGAATCTTTTCAGATTTGTAAAAAGTTGTCAGGATGAGTTAGGTACCTGGAAAAAGATACACTATCAAGTAACTTTTTACTGAAAGCAAAGAAGGGGGAAAGCAATAATTAATCATCATCAATATGATGGGCTAATCCTCTTTAGTTGTAATAATGGATTCTATGATATCATTTAAAATAAAAATTCTAATAATAAATTAGAATTCCTAAATTTATCAGCTTATCATTGTTGCCTTCAAAATGGGGAGAGGGTTTAAACTGGGAGTTATTGGATAACTGTCAACTCAGTTTTTAAACCAAACATACTTCATTCTCAGTTCTTGGCTAATTTTTAACACTACGAGTGAATACTGTCATATCTGGTCCAGAGGAGTGACAGGAAAGCAGCACTTTTAGCTATATTCTTACATGCTTATGACCATTTTGACCGCTTTGAAGGCATCTGTGATACATCCTGGGATACCTAGAAGCGTTAAGAGTCCTTTTCCCATCTGACAGATAATTAATTTTAAACAGCTGTATTATCATTCATGCACTGAGTTAGAGTTTTTCAACTGTGCCTCAAGAAAAAATTAACGGCGTGCATAGGCAATGATACTATTTGCAAGGTACCGGAACGTAAACAAAGGAGCTAGCTTGTAGCAACTCACAGTCAATAATCCAGGGGCTCTGGTTACCCCTAGTTGCCCGGAAGAGCCCCAAATCCCAGCACATCTGTAAACTATTACCAGAGAGACAATTGGAAAGTTTTGCTCAGAAAAACACAAATAATGCCCAATTAATTTTCAAAAAGATAGGCTTGCTAATGTATCAAAAATAAAATCTGGGCAACCCCTTTGGGTCCCCTCCCACTGTGGGTGATTTTCTGTCCTCTCAATAAGTCCTGGTTTAGATAGATAGATAGATAGATAAAATCTATGTGTTCAACCTGTTTAACAGGGTAATTAGTTCTATATAGTTCTATATAGTCACCTAAAGGCATTTCTGACTATCACATGGCTGATCTAATTAGTTGTTTAGCAATTGTAGCTAATGTGGATAAATGTTCAACTCGGTGGCATACGTGTTTCTCCCACAGAATTCTAATCTAGGGGATCGGGTACTTTTTATGTTGCAAATATTCATTTAGAGTGAGGTTTCAAATTCACATAAATATATTGCTGATAAATCTGTACATGGTTGATATGAATTAAAGCTATGCAGAGGTTTTTTTTTTTTCATATTTTACTTCTTTTTTTTTTTTTTTTTTTTGAGTCAGGGTTTCACTCTGTCACCCAAGCTAGAGTGCAGTGGCACCATCACAGCTCACCACAGCCTCAACCCACTAGGCTCAGGTGATCCTTCTGCCTCAGCCTCCTGAGTAACTGGATCTATAGCCATGTGCCTCCATACCCAGCTTAATTTTTGTTTTTTTTTTTTTGGAATTGAGGTTTTTCTAAGTTGTCTTGGCTGGTCTCCAACTCCTGGTCTCAGCAGGTGTCTCACCTCAGACTCCCAAAGTGCTGGGATTATAAGCGTGAGCCACCATATCTGGTCTTTCTTCCTACTCTAGAAGAACTTTTTTTAAAAAAAGACTTATCAAATGATTCTTTATTTACCATAACAAAAGCAGGGCTCCAATGGACTAACTTCAGAATTACTTTGGAAAAATGGATAAAAATGAAAGCAAAATGAAAAACAACTATTTCAATTAGGAATGTCTATGTCCGCACATAACATAATATGTGAGGTTAAAAAAAAGGTTTTTTTCCATATATAGTCTGGAAATGGGCTGCTTTTGGTTCATTGCTGTCATGGCTCTGAAGCTATACCTCTGGGATTTTCTTTCAAATTCTCACAAAATAACACACCCTGAAGGGAGAAGCACTAGGCAGAAAGGTCCCTTCTCTATGCAACACTATATTCTTCTAGGAAAGAAGAATTTTTCTGGAGATAGTCAATGAACCTAACAATCAATCAGTTGAAATATGTCCATGCCTACCCTAAATCCAATCACTGGCAAAAAGATTTGGAATGACCATGACTGTTTTAATCAATTGTGATTCAATCCTTGGACTAGAAGTACCATTAGATCTCCTGGAGAGCTTTGCTGTTCATCTAAATACCTAAAACAAATTTGAATCCTGTTTACAGAGAGGAATGGGGATGTCTGTCATTATAACCTCTGCACAGCCTATTTTTGTTTGCTTTTCTTTAATATGTAAAAGTGAATAGTTGACGTTTTATATTTCTTATGGTTATTTTTGTTTTCCAGAGACATACTAAACCCTTTGCTTCAATAAGACTATCATATTCTACTAAATAGAGAAATGATTTCGCAATTACAGTACACTCAAAGTAAATACAGGGTTTTGTCTTTAAGTGCAAGCTTTGTATCATAAATTAAATAGAAATTGGGCGTTATTTATGTTTTTCTTCCTATAAAGGAAAAGCATGAATAAAATAAAATAAAAAAACAAATAACCAAGTATGTTTCAACAATCAGCAAGATTCAACTTAACCAACCAAAAAAGAAGAAACATATCAAATGTAGTGTTAGATGTCTTACTCGAAATGTAAACAATCTGGGTGTTGAGAAAGAAGAAAAAATATTACAGAGAATATTAAAAATATTAGAATAAGGAAAACAGGGATTGTCAAGGAGTCAAAAGTAGAAGATTTATGGCATTTTCAAAATTTATATGATTATATTTTACTAAGATGTGGTAGATATGTGGTGGTTGTAAACTTTGATTAAATAAGCATGGTCTGACTTTTTTTTTCATTTGGAAATTGGAAAAATAGTCTCCTTCAACTAGTGAGGCTTTAATCTCATTTTAGCTATCCTATTCCCTAGCCTTAATTCAAATTCAAAGGAATCCAAATAGTCATATAAACAGTTTTCTAAAATATGCAAGTTACCTTAATTGGGAGATACTGGGTACCTATCAACAGGATCTTTGAAGATACCTATTTATTATGTTTGGTTTTAAAATATCCAAATATAGATACAGGTCAAAATATATACCTATATTTTAAATTTTTGCTTTAGGCTAAGACATTAAGGAACCCTCATTCCTTTTGGTTCTTTTGTATGGCATTAGACTGTAGGTATAGTCTGAGTCAAAAAGTTTTTCCAAACTTCTTAAATTGGTACGGTACAATTTCCCAACTTGCTTTTACATAAAAAGATGTCTATCCAAATGTTTACTGGATGCATTTTTTTCCTGCCAATCCTAGTGACAGGATAGACATTTACTAATATTTCTTGTGATACCTGTCTCCTATATACCTTTCTTTGCTGGATACTGTTAAGAGTATAACCTTAGTCTTACCATATCTGGTGAATACTTCTTGGTATACTGGTATTTTGGGCTCAATAGTTCTAGTATGCTAAGATACCCAGAGAAATGAAATCTTCTAAAAAGATAGCTATGTGTTCAAATTTAAATGTTACTGAGTGTTTCAAAGGAAAACTTGAAATAACTGGACTTTTAATTAATTTAATATCTGTATTTAAATGAATACTATATAAACCAGAAACATTGATAACAGGAAAGTTTACTCTCAGGAGAGCTAAAGTGAATCATCATGGAACACAGAATCTTTTTTTTTTAAACAATCAATCTAAAAGAAAAAAAACTCTTAAAAGCTCTTGGTTCAATGCAGAACATTATTCAGTCTTATGCATCTTTTGGCTATGACTTTATAATCTGAAAATGGTAGCAGTGTTCAGTCAAAATGTCCTTTTGACTTCCTTTCTAGTTTTTGAGAACAAAAAGGATGAAGTTATAAGCTTACTTTCTGAATTAAGGATTTTGTTTTTAAGAGCAAACTTTGAATCATAAATGAAATACTTATCACAAAAGTGTGTTCTTAAAAGTCAGTCTGGCATTTTTCTTAAATTTATTTACTTTTTATTCCTTGTTTTAATTGTGGTAAGAAGAATGATAGTCCCTAGGATTTTGAAATAGTAAATGCGTGTTATGTTAAGCCTCTGTTTGTAGACATTTATGTAGCAAAAGAAAGTTGAACATTAATACTGAAGTTTACAATAAAAAAAAAAAAGATTTATAACTGTCATTTACCAGAGGGGCCAACTGCTCTGAATATATTGTATATTGAGTAGACTGGATTTAATAGAATCTTTCAAAATGACTTTTGGTGTATACTTTTTCTTTGGAATTATGAGATATTTTGCTATAGTATATTAATCTATTTAGATTTCTATAAGTAGAAGTGTGAGTATTATTTATTTAAATGTGCTACTTAATAGAAAGGTATATGTAGATGTTCGGAGACCTGGGTTTAAATTTTTTTTTTTTTTTTTTGAGTTGGAGTCTCACTCTGTCACCCAGACTGGAGTGCAGTGGCCGCTCCCGGCCACCGCAGCCTCGACCTGCTGGGCTCCGGTGATCCTTCCGCCTCCGCCTTCCAAGGAGCTGGAACTACGGGCACGCGCTACCACACCCGGCTAATTTTTTGATTTATTGTAGAGATGAGGTCTCGCTGCCCAGGCGGGTCTCAAACCCGCGGGCTCAGGCCATCCACTCACCTCAGCCTCCCAAAGGCGCGGGATTACAGGCTGAGCCACCGAGCCCGGCTTAAATCTTAATGCCATGGTGAATCTATCTCTATAATTTGGAAAATATTGGTACTTCTAGTTCTATCTGCTTTTGAAACTAACATTCTTGGATGAGAGCAAAGGAATTTTATTGCTATTTGTTCAGAGAAGTATACTTTTTCTCATATAACAAGCCTTAACTTGCAGCGCCCATGGGCTAGTCCAACAATGGTGATAGCAATAAACAGAATGTCTCACTCTTTATGTCAGCCACTTAGACAGTCCATCATTTTTATTGGAAATAATGATTGCAGTGTGACATCAACCAAAAGTGTTAGCATTGGGATTACTTTTTGTATCATTATACATGAACTCTTTTATAAAGGATGTGTTCCCAATTTCCTAAGAAATATATCTTGAGAAAAACCATCCGGTCTTCTAATGGCCATCAAATAGTCACATTATTTGCAAGAATAATACTATTTGAACAAATGTGTGGGTGTCACGAGGTAGGGCCTTGGGGAATATGTTAAAATAATACCCAAAAATATGTAAATTCTAATATACATTTAGTCCTAAAATGCCCTTTGAAGGAGAGCTGAGTGTATGTTAACCTTTTCAAAAAAATGAAAAGAAAGTCGAGTAATAGTGATCTCCAAGTACCAATAAGGGATCATTATGTTTTACTACATATATTAGTTTCTTCTAATCTTTATTGTGCATTTAAAAAAATCATTGCAGAGTTAAAATCATTAAGCCTAAACATATGTTTCAAAGATAAAGTATATAAAAACTATCTTCCTCTTAAAAATGTTTCTGACATCTGGGTAAAATAGAGTTTAGTCTAAATCAGGATAAGAAGCCAATTTTTCATTTATAAATGAGAACGTGTGGTATTTGTTTCTTTGTGCCTGGATTACTTCACTTAAGATAATGGTCTCCAAGTCCATCCAAGTTGTTGCAGAAGATATTATTTCATTATTTTTTTATGGCTGAATAGTATATCCCATGAAGGGTGTGTGTGTGTGTGTGTGTGTGTGTGTGTGTGTGTGTGTATCCTCCCCTTTTTTAAAATCCATCGATCAGCTGGTAGGCATTTAGGTTGATTTCACATCTTTGCAATTGTGAATTGTGCTGTAATAAACACGTAAGGGCAGGTGTGTTTTCTAAAGACTCAAAGGAGAGGCCACAAAGGGAGGAAGGAATGAAAAGTTACCTATTGCATATAATGTGCACTAGTGAGGGTGACAGGTACACTTAAAGCCCGAACTTCTTCACCACTACACAATGCATTACCGTGACCCAAAAAACATCTGTACCCCTAAAAGAGAGTGAATAAATAAAAGTTGAAAAAAAAAAAGAAATCAAGTTTTATAATTGGGCTCCAGAAATAATTATTGTATTTTTATCCAATTACTATGTGAGTCTATGACTATTTAGCCTCGGTGTTCAGAATACTGTAATAATGAGGCCATGCTCTTAGATTGGATGCCTATATAGAAGCCTCCTTAGGGTTTTTCCCGGTCTTTGTCCATAGAACGTAAGTTTCAGCAGAGACACACGTCTTGCAAATGCAAGACCACAGGTGTTATAAGGTAGATATATGTGAGGGATGACAGAAACCCATTGCTACGACCTATAAAATCATGCGCTTTATTTATTGTTGGTATTTTAATGGTGTCATCTTCATGTAGAAATGACATTTTTATAATCAGTCCTACCTGTTTGTTGAAAAAAAGAATCAGTTTATTTTTCAGTACATACTTATTTCTGTACAAAACTTCATGGCAACAATCGTGTGTTTGAAAGAAACAGAATTCAATGAAAGCATTCTAGGCCAGGCGCGGTGTCTCAAGCCTGTCATCCCAGTACTTTGGGAGGCCGAGGTGAGAGGATTGTCTGAGCCCAGGGGTTCAAGACCAGCCTGGGCACTTTGGTGAGACATCATATCTACAATAAATCACAAAAAAACTAGTCGGGCATGGTGGCCTGCGTCTGTAGTTCCAGGTACCTGGAAGGCTGAGGCAGAAGGATCACCTGAGGTCAGCAGGTCGAGGCTGCGGTGGCCGTGAGTGTGCTACTGCACTCCAGCCTGGGCGACAGAGTGAGACTCTGACTTAAAAAAAGAAAAGAAAAGAAAGCATTCTAGTACTCAGACTGTAGTGGATGCTATAGGGACCTGTTCAGGTATCTCTTCTCCAGCCACCAGAAATATTGCCTGTTGACAGCTCAGACCCAAATCCTTTCTCAGGAACTACTCTTGGTCAGCGTGAGGTGTCTTGTGATTATGCACATCTCCAGCAGCAACTTTTATCTCATGACTGGTTGGTGCTGAGGTATAATACAAAGCTGGCAGGCCCTTGTCTCAATTCCAGACACTCTTAAGAAGCCCAGCCCAGTTTCTGTGCTTTGCATAATGTCAGTTGAGCTTTCTGTTGCCAATACATCATTTCTCTTTACCTCCTAATCAGATCAGCTTCTCTTACTCCATTACAAATGTTGTTCTGGCATGTAAATCTTCATTTCAGAGTCTATTACCAGAGAAACTGGACTAACCACCACTGAAATCAGGTGTGGTTCTGGGAAACAGCCATTAAAGGAGAACTTTGGACCTAGATCACCTCCTGATGGCTTCATCACTTAAGCACAGATAGAGTAACAATAACTCTTGACATTCGATAGCACTGAAACTCAACATTCTCACTAGAAGAGTGAACTGGCATGGCTTATTTAGCCACAGCGGAATGACTGGCCTGCTAGCAACAGAGCAATGCTCTATTCCCCAATATGGTATCACTTCTTGAGAAGACCAACAGCCAGTTACCAGATGATTACATTGGACCCTTTGTACCCTAGAGGTGAGAATGATTCATCTGGGCAGAATTTGAAACAGTCTGAGTATGGATGATCTTCCCTACTAACAGGATTTGGAGGATCACTCACTGAGGCCTTATAGAATGTTTTATCGATGAACATAAGATCTCATTAGACACTGCATTGGTACAACAGACCTACTTTACAATAAAGTAAGACTATGGAATCTACTGGTCCCATAGCAGCTAGACACTGTCAACCTGACAGACCCATCTGACTTTTGAAGACGCAGATGAGGTGCTAACATGGAGATGATACGGCGAAAGTGTAGGGTGTCTCCCTCTAGGATGCAGTAAATGCCCTCTTCAAGCGACGGTTACATGGAATGGAGTCTCTGGTAAGTAGAATTTGTGGATCTGGAAACGAAGCAGTTGCAGCAGGAGTGATCCGGCTCACCGTCACTCCCAATAACATACTTGGGGAATTTGTGATTTGGCTCTTGGGGTCTAGCGGTCCTAGGTTACTGAGATAAATGCTTTTCGTAGGAGATAAAGCTAGAATTCTACTAAATTTAAGCTATGGCTGCCACCCAGTTGCAAGAGACCAGGAGGGAAGGAAAGAAGCCACTCTCCTGGCAGGAGCAATAGACTCTGATCATCAGTGGGTCCAGGGAATAATCTATTTGGCACCCAGGTAAAGCAGCGGGGCCTCTCTTGCTAACTACCTACCCAGTTTTGACGGCAATGCATCAGGGCAGTTGCCACAGCTTGACAAGCACATAAAAGAGTGGCCTAGACCCCTTGGGATTGAGCGTTCGTATTTTAGGTAAGTTACTTAGACTGGAGAAGTGCTTGCTTAGTGTTCTGGGAATACTGAATACGCAACAGAGACTGGATAACCATATGTGTCTAATGCCGCCCCAAGACCATCTGCGGCAGTGGGGTTGCCTTTGTCTCACTAATCTTGTAAGTTCACCTTGGAAAAGGAACCCACCACCAATGTGGAAGGACAGTTTCCAAGTAGGATGGAATGATTATCTGAAGCAAGTGCAGCCGTGAAGAGCACGGTCTGGACTCACAAGAATCCTGTGGTACGCTGCCCAGATCGCTCTTTTGGGATGAAGCACTTTTTCTTCCAGCATGGTTTGTAGTTGAATCCTCAGCCAAAGGGAGTTGCCTCTCTCTAGGTCATGCTCCTCACCCCCAACCCCGCAGAAAGCCTATATCCCATGACAGGTCCCTGGGGAAGCACAGAGGCCTGCCCACCATTTCCCCAATTTTGTACACATATGCCCAGTTTTAGACACACCAAAAGAACCACTGTGGCTTTAGAGCGCCCCACGCCACCAATTGATGCTTGTGTTGCAGCTGCTTGTGTTGCAACAGGCTTTTGTCTGTCCCATTGTGTTTTTGTTCTCGAGAGCACACCTCACTAAATGTGCTGCACGTAAATCTCCGTCTTAGTCTGTAGCCTAGAGAAACTGATCTATGTGTTGAAATCACTATAGGTTATTGCAAAGAGAACGCTCCCTGAATTTCTCCAGGAAAAAAAAAAACCAAAAAAACGAGAGATTTCACAAATCACTTTAATGAAGTTACCATAAGCGTAAAGTGAAATACAAGTAGTACCGTAAGAAATAAGACCAGGGCTCAAACATATGTAAAAAATTCATAAACCAGGATCAATATCTAAAACACTCTGTGAAATATACAAATAGCATAGATTTAAAAAAGTTATACAGGTAATGACTATTTTAAAGGGTTTACATTCCAAATGCCCAGTAACATATTAATAATGCCTGTATCGTGATCTCAATAAAGCTGGACCCTGGAGTGCTGTACACTCAGACTGTTCCTACATGATATATCCCTGCACTCACTTTTGGCTTCTTCAACTGGATCTTTCTTTCCATTTAGATTGCTTTGTTCCTTTCCTGTTCTTTCATTCCCCATGCACACCTAAAAAATACTTTCCCACATTGTAAAGGAAGTGATTTCTCTCACGTTGTATCCTAGGCTTTACAAACTGCTAATTTTAAATGTTTAAATGTAACTGGCCTTTTATTTACAAAAAGTATGGAAAACCACTATACATCTATTCCTTATTCCGAATATATTTTCTTTCTAAGTACAGAGCAGTTCAAAGTAATATGGTTATGTGTGAGAATATCCTCATACATATTCTAATGATTATTTCCCAAGGTCTTTAATTTATCTCTACAACTTTATGCCTTTGTGAGTGTAACATGGAATCTTTTTGACATTTAAAAATAATAGCTATAATTTGTTACTAGTTTAATAAGTACCAAATATTGCATGAATAATATTACAATTGTCTTTTTTTTAACAAAAGAAAAATGTTTACCTTGAATTGTTTTTTAAGGATGTAGGGTACAATTCCAGACTAGGCATACAAGTGGCCATCGTACAGGTAAAGCTTGGGCCTCTCTTTAGTTTTCACTTTGCCTGGTTTGCGATCAGGTACGCCTGTTAATGTTATATGCCCTGCTCCCTCCCCTGGCAGTTTGTGGCTAGTGCCAATATCTTTCTTATAATACTACAGTAAATGTTCAGAGTCTGCTTATGAGTGAGAACAAGTGGTACTCAGTTCTTTCTTTCTGTGATAGATCACTGAGTATGACAGACTCAAAATCCATCCACGTTGCTGCAAAGGCTATAATTTTCTTCTTCTTTATGGCATTGTGTATAGGTACCACATTTTTTTTTTTAATCCAGCCCAGTTTTGATGGGCAGCATGGATGGTTCTAAGTTTTTGTGATTGTAAAAAGTGCTGCAATAAACATGTGTGTACAAGTATCTAATGTGTAGTGTAATTTAAGTTCCTATGGGTATATTCCCAGATGGGGGATTGCTGGGTCATATGGGAGGTCAATTTCTAGTTTTTTAGGAATTACCACGCTGTTTTCCATAGAGGTTGAACTAGTTTGCATTCCCACCATGTTTGCCTTCCCTTTTCTCTAAATTCTCACTAGCACATGTTGTTTTTGTTTTATTAATGATGGTTATTCTTACCAGAGTTAGATGATATCTCAACGTATTTGTGATTTGCATTTCTCCGGTGATTAGTAAGGCTGAGCATTTTTTCATGAGTCTGTTGGCTGCTCATACATCTTCTTTTAAGAAATGTCTATTCATGTCTTTTTCCCATTTTTTAATGGGGCTTTTTTTTTCTCCCCATTTTGGTACGTTTGTGTTCCTTGCAAATCCTGGATGTTAGACCTTTGTTTGATATGTGGTTGGCAAATATTTTTCCCATTCTGAGAGCTGTCTCCCTGCTGTCTTGATGGTTTCTTTTGCTTTGAAGAAGCTTTTCAGTTTGATGAGGTCCTACTTGTCTAACCTGTCTCTTGTGGAATAGGCTTTTGGGATTTTGATCAGAAATTGGTTACCTATTCCGATTTGTGTAAGGGTGTCTTCTGTATTTTCTAAGATTCTTAACGTTTGGAGTTTTACATTTAGGTCTTTGATCCATTTAGAGTTAATTTTTGTGTATGGTGATAGGTAGGGATCCAGTTTCATTCTTTTGCATGTGGTCAGCCAGTTTTCCTGGTGCCATTTACTGAATAAGTTCTCCCCTCCCTGGTAGTTGTTATTGGAGGCTTTGTCAAAGGTGAGTTGGTTGAGAAATTGATGTTTTGCTTCCAGAATCTCTATCCTGTTCCATTTTTCTATATGCCTGTTCTAGTGCCAACACTAGGTTGTTTTGATTATTGTAACCATGTATTAAAGTTTAAAGTCTGGAAGTATGATAACTTCCACTTTGTTAAAGATTGTTTTGGCTATTTGTGGTCGTTTATGTTTCCATATGAATTTCTGTATGTTTGTTTCCAGGTCTGAGAAGAATGACATTGGTAATTTAAGGGGTATTGCATTGAGATTGCCTTTGGTAGGATGGACATCTTAATAATGTTGATTCTTCCAATCCATGAGCATAGAATACTTTTCCATTTGTTTTTGCCATCTTTGACTTCTTTGAGCAGTGTTTTGTAGTTTTGTTGTAAAGATCTTTCACATCCCTGGTTAAGAAGATGGCGGTCGAGGTATTTCTTTTCTTTTCTTTTCTTCTGTGGCTATTGTAAATGGGATTGTGCTTTTTATTTGGATCTCTGCCTTTTTGTTTTTGGTGTATAAGAATGCAACTGTCTTCTGCACATTTATTTTGTACCTTGAGACTTTGCCAAAATCCTTTATAAGTGCAAGGAGGTCTTTTGTTTTTTGTTTTTTTTTAAGATTTTATTGTCAGCAATGAGTGATAACTTGACTTCTTCTTTTCCTATTTGAATACCCCTCCTATCCTTCTCTTGTCTGATTGCTCTACTAGGACTTCCAACACTATGTTGAACAGGAAGGGTGAGAGTGGGGAGCCTTGTCTTTTTCTGGTTTTCAGGGTAAATGCTTTCAGTTACTGTCCATTTAGTAATATATTGACTGTGGGTTACAACTGCCTCTTTCACTCCTCAAACAACCTTGTTAAGTGGGTACTATTATTACACATTTAAAAATTGGGTAAATATAGACACGAGACTAGAATGTTTGCCATCAATTCTTCGATTCAACAGTATATTAGATGTCTTAGGGAAGCTAAGGAAAACATGAAAAATACATACAAATTTGAGAAAGAAGAAATTAAACTTTCATTATTCATAGATTATATGATTATTTACAAGATAATTAGCAAACATAATTAGAACTAAAAGATCAATGATGGAGGATGATCAATGTATAAAATTGATTGTGTTCCTATACACAAAGAAAACATAGGGAGAAAATGTATTTTAAGAGTTATGGATTCTGGGACTCCTGGCTCACACCTGAGATGTGGCTATGTAGTTTTATAATCTTTCCAAAAATTTCTTTAGAAACCAAACATATCAAACTAAGGCAAGAAAAGAAAAAATACATAGTATCTTTAGCAGAACATGTTGACTAGGAATCAATACAAATAAACCCCAGAATATGTGTGGATGTGGCCAAACCACTAATAGAACTGAACAATGGAAGTGGGGGGAATTAAAAAAAAAATTGATGAATCTTTCAAGCTAGAGAACTACTAAATCATACATAATCTTACTCCTTAGCGTCAAGAATTTCACATTGATCAGAATGCTGGACCCGTACTTGGAAAGCTCATGAAACACCAAGAGTCATGTATTAGTGCAAAAACCAAGCTGCTAAGGTCACTAAGGGAAGAAAAGAAGAGAGGGTGTGAGGAAGATGGATACAGTCATGAACACATACGTTGTCCTAGTAGAATTACCCAACCCAGCAAATAAAAAAAAGTACATGCTATATTTACACACAAAAATTTATTGGTTACTAGAAAAATTAAATAATACCAGGCATCTGCATTCTATCTAGCAACTCTACCTCTAGGATCTCAGAACTATCTAGAAGTCTAGTGTATCACTGAAGAAACACTGCTTGAAGTCAAACAAACGGAGCAAATGAGAACACTGGGGGTTAGGAAGTGGTAAATACTAGAAGGAATGTGTCCAGAGACAGCAGATCTGAGGAAGTCCTGTGACTGCAAAATACACCATCAAAAGATGAAAGCATTGTCTTGAAGCACAAGAATCAAAGAGGAGAAAACCTTCCTGAATTAGGCTTAGTACTGAGAGACAGAGGCAAGGCTACACAAAAAAGTCATAATTGGAGGCATGCGGGGTAACAGTAGAGGAGGCAGCCCTGGAGTGATGAAGCTGTGAAAGATATTTGGGTTCAAATGAACCCAACTGTGTTCTCCATACAAACAACTTCCTAAAAGACCTGGAAATTCCAATTTATTTTTTCTTTTTAAACCAGAAAATAAAAAAATGAGAGTAAAATCACCACCAAAAAAAAAAAGGCATAAAAAGTGAAAACTACATTCTAATATTTCAGAATAAGTTAAAACAAATGAAGAAACCAGATCTTTGAAAGAACTGAAAATCTAAAAATGTAGATGTTTGGACCAAAAAGAAAAAAAAACTTCAGAAATGGTGCTGGAATTAAAATATGTACAGCAAAAAAAGGGCAAAGGATAAAATAAAAATAATAAAAGAAGTGAAAAGAATGGAAGAAAATATGATACACACACACATAAACAGACACATAGAACAGGGGGCACCAGAGAATAAAAGCAAAGAATAAAAGAGAAAAATATCTAAAACCCCAAATCAATAAAACTTTCTTCAAATAAAAGAGAATTCAACTTCACATATTAAGAATAAAAATTAATGAAAAGCATCAACACATGTTAATAAATGTAATGCTTTTTGAAGTATAATTTACAAATGATAAAATGCATTAGTTTTTAAGATTGCAGTTGTGTGAGTTTAAGCAATTGTATAAACCCATGTGAACAGTACCTACCCCTTAAGATACAGAACATTTCTAGCACTCCCAATAATTACTCCAACTTAAGAATGCCACTGTTCTGATTGTGTCAATATAGCTTAGTTTTCCCTTTTCTAGAATTTCATATACATGAACTCATAAAGTGTACAGTGTCTGGCTTCTTTTACTCCACATAATGGAGTCAATATTGTTGAACTGATCACACTGAAATAATGATTAATGTTATTGTATATATCAATAGCCTTTTATCTTTTCTTTAATTATTATTTATAAATAAATCCAGTGTGTTTACTCATTCATTAGTTGATGGCATTTGGATTTTTTCTGCTTTTTAGTTATGAATAAATATGCTATTGGCATTTATGTGCCAGACTTTCTGTGGACATGTTTTTCAGTTTCTCTTGGGTACATATTAATACCTGGGAGTAGTATTTCTGAGTCATAGAACATTTCACTAAAAGAAACTGCCAAACTATTTGCCATAGTGTTTTTGTTTTTTGTTTTTTTTTTGAGTTGGAGTCTCACTCTGTCGCCCAGACTGGAGTGCAGTGGCCACTCCCGGCCACCGCAGCCTTGACCTACTGGGCTCCCGTGAACCTTCCAAGTAGCTGGAACTACAGGCGTGTGCTGCCTCCGCCTTCCAAGTAGCTGGAACTACAGGCGTGTGCTGCCACACCGGCTAATTTTTTGATTTGTTGTAGAGATGAGGTCTCACCTAGTTGCCCACGTGGGTCTCGAACCCGCGGGCTCAGGTAATTCACTCACCTCAGCCTCCCAAAACACGGGATTACAGGCTGAGCCACTGAGCCCGGCATTGCCATAGTATTTTTACCATTTTGCATATTGACCAGCAATGTATAATAATTCTAGTTACTACATAGCCTCTCTGACAATCAGTACTGCCAAGATTTTAAAACTTTAGCTATTCTTGTTTGCAAATAAGAATCTTTGAGAGTTTTAATTTGTGTTTTCCTAAAGTCAAGCAATTTTTCATGTGCTTATTGGTCACATATCTCAATGAAACAAAAAATATGATTCTTAAAAGATCAATGCAATTGAAAAAAAGACAAAAATAACAACATCAGATATGAACAGAAAATATTATTTCAAACCCTGCAAGCATTACAAGGATAACAGAATTCAAAAGAAATCTATAAAATATTTCTTAAAACTAATAGGGAGTTAAGTAAGGTCACAGGCTTCAAGATTATTATATTCTATTTTGAAATGCTAGCAATAAACTTAGACATTAAAAATGCGATACTATATATAATCACTCAAAAAATCCCCAATACTTACATGTAAATCTACAAAAATGTACAGAATTTGTAGGGTGAAAAACTACAAAATTCTGATAAAAGAATTCAATGATGCTCTAAATGAATGGAGAGACATACCATGTTCATGGATTAAAAGACTCACTATAGTAAAAATGCCAATATTCCCCAAATTTGCATAAAAGTTAAAAATAACTACTATCCAAATCTCACCAAGAGATTTTTTTATATAGGTAAGATTATTATAAAATTTATGCAGACTGTTAAAAGAATTGAATTGAAAGCTATCTTAAAAAAAAGAAAGTGAGAAATGTGACCATACCAATATTAATGTTCAGTATATAGCAATAGCAATAAAAATAGTGTGATATCAGCAGAGAGATAGACATGTAGATTAATGGAAAATAAAAGAAACCTAGAAATATTCCCACAGAAATATGCCTAAGTAATTTTTTAGAAAGGATCAAGAATAATTAAATGGGGGGAAGGATAGTCCTTCCAACAAATAGTATGGGGACAACTGAATATCCATACACAAAAAATGAGCTTCTGCCTAAACCTTATATCTTCTACAAAAGTGAATTCAAAATGAATCATAAATTTAAATGCAAAACATAAATTACAATGAAAATTTTAGAGAAAATCTTTGAGAACAAGGACTTGGCAAAGAATTCTTAGATGACACCAAAACATATCCATAAAACAGAAAACTTGAGAAACTGAATTTTATCCAAATTACTTTCATTCTGTGAAAGACTCTACTAAAAAGATGAAAAGACAAGCTGCAGAACGGGAGAAAATATTTGTAAACCACCTACCAGGTAAATAACTCATACTTATTATATATAAACAGCACTCAGTCAACCGTACAAAAACAAACAATACAATTAGGATGTGAGCAGAAGATATGAAGACATTTCACCAAAGCTGTTATACAGATGGCAAATAAGCACATGAAAAATATTTTCAATATTACCAGCCATTGGGGAAAAGCAAAGTAAGATCACAATGAGCTAGTACTAAATTGTTGTTGGAACAGCTAAATTAAAAAAAAAAATATGGCCACACCAAGTGCCAGTGGGGCTGCCGAAAAATTGGAGCTCTCATACACTACTGGTGGGGATATATAATTTTACTGCCACTTTGGAAAGTCATTTGGCAGTTTTTTAAATAACACAATTCAAAGAAAACTTATTGATTGTATGATATGGCAATTATACTCCCGAGTCTTTATTCCAGAGATGTAAGAACTATGTCCACATAAAAAACTCTACATGACTGTTCACAGCAACTTCGTTTGGACTAGTCTCAACTTTCGGAGCTAATCAAAGTGTCCTACTATGGGCAAATGATTAAACAAGCCTGTCATGGAATAGTACTAAGCAACGGTAATGGAAAATATTATTGCTATACAGAACTACCTGACTAGACCTCAAAGGCATTATGCGAGTGAAAAAAAAAGCCAATCCAAAAGGTGACATTCTGTATGATTCTATTTTTATACTATTCTAGAAATGACAAAATTACAGACATACAGAAGAAACTGGTGATTGCTAGGATAAGGGATGCTGGAGTTGAGGGGAGTAAGTATGACCATAAGGCAGTAGAATAAAGGAGATTTTCATGGCAGTGAAACAGTCCTGCATTTTTATTACAGTGGTGGTCACATAAGTCTGCACACGTGGTAAAATGGCATAGAACCTTCCTGTTTTTGATACTGTACTATAGTTACGTAGGACATAATCATTAGGGGAAACTGAATGAAGGGTAGAGGAGACCCCTGGACTACCCTTGTAACTTCCTGTAAATTTGTAATTATTTCAAGATATAAAGTTAAAATCCATTTCATTATATTATTATTATTATTATTATTTGAGTCAGAGTCTCATTCCATCACCCAGGCTGGAGGGTAGTGGCATGCTCATGGCCACTCCAGCATAGACCTGCTGGGCTCCGGCGATCCTTCAGCCTCAGTCTTCCAAGTAGCCAGAACACGCCCAGCTAATTTTTTGATTTATTGTAGAGATGAGGTCTCACCAAGTTGCCCAGGCTGTTCTCGAACCAGGGGGTTCAGGCAATCCCTTCGCCTTGGTCTCCCAAAGTGCTGAGATTACAGGTTTGAGCTACCGCGCCCGTCTCAATTTATTATCTTTTTTAAGTCATTGATGCTTGCTAATTAAAGATAGTTATTTTTAAAATGAGCACCCCAAGTGTAATGCTCTATAATATTATTTTTAAATAAAACTTTTAATCTTAATAAGCAAAGAAACAAAATATATTCGAATACATCTGATTTTAAATGCAATATATCTTTGTTCATAATAAGGTGTTTATATAATGGTTGGAATTAATAACTTGTGGCCCTATATGAAAAAAATTTAACATTAGATGGTTATGCTTAGATTTTTGTAGATCTTCATTTACTAAGGTTTATAAATTTGTATAATATAGAAGTAAATATTCAAGTCAGCATTTAGAAGCAAAATGTATTTATTGTATTCCTGTATATTCCGTTTGTTTCCATTTCAAGTAATAATTGTTAAAATGTTAAGCATATATGGATAACTACCAGATTAAATGATTTGTTTGTAAGACTTAAACACAGTATTTTCTGAGTAGCCATGCCAACATTTGTATTGCCTCTGAGTGGTTGTACCACAGAATTTGCCAGGAGGGACTACAAAATCCAGTGATGAAATGTAAGCCAGTGAACCACTTAGGCCCACGGAGCTCAGGTTGTTCTTCTATAGAGCGAAAGCAATATGACATGGACTAGGCTGGCTATTTACTTATTATTATTTGAGTCAGAGTCTCATTCCATCACCCGGGCTGGAGGGTAGTGGCATGCAAACATAAATAATATCTGCCAAAGCACTGGGAGTTTGCAGAAATGTATCATCATGTAAAATTAAGATATTATGAATATGAAAAAAAGGTTCCTTCCATTAACTATTTACCTGGTAAATAGAATGCTTTATTTATGATTTTAATAAAACTCTTCAGTACAACTAATTATCCAAGTGTTTGTAAATGTAGTAAGACAGATGAATGAGTTTCTTAGGGAAAGAATAAAGGAGTCATGGGAATTTTAAAGTAATCAATGAGAGGAGAGATGCAAAACTGATAAAAGGAAGGAAGACAAGATTGCCATGGTTTAGACGACTTCAGTACTTTTACTGAAGTCCAAGCATTTTCTACTTCATAAAGTGCTCAAGAAATATTGAACTACTGAACACTTATTGGTGTTAGGTACTCTGGTAAGTGCTATAAACTTTTATATGAAACCCTATATGTTGCCCACTCTTATGTGGCTTCCAATCCAGATGAGGCATGGACAAACCAGGATAATTATAGATTAGTGTAATGGAAATCAACTCAAGAAGTATTGGGAACACTTGTTCGCGCCTTCATTTTGCCTGCCATGGAAAGGAAGGCTCACGCAGGCTACCTCAAAAATTGAAGGTCTAACAAATCTCTACTTCCTAGCTAAAGTTCCCTTTAACATCTCTACCTGTCATCTTTGGCACTCAAGTAGTTATGGTTTATAAAAGAAACCATTAACTATTTGAGAACCCACAAGCACCCTGAAAGTCTTCACAGCTCTGTCAAGTTCAACCCTTCTAATAATGGATAAGGCAGTCAGTCATTAAAACTCCAGAAATTCATTGAGCATCATGGACGAAACAGTTTAAATCAAAGGGTCAATTCCTTTTGTTACATTTTCACCATTCTGGCTAAATATTTACTCTCAGAACAAACCTTTATTGAGCCCATAAATATGGCTAGGAGCTGCAGCTCCAGCGATAATTAATAGGCAATTTGCCTTCAAAGATCTCTCAATCCCTCAGAGGAGATGGACAAGAAAATATGGACAAGGGAATATGTAGGGGAGATAAAGGAAGCAGCTGTCTCAATTTAGGATGAACCCTATCCTTGGGAGCTCTTGGAATGTGACAGAATGTCATTATGCAACTGCTTTTTATCTCTTCTTATTTTAAAGACTTTGTCAAGAGGAAACACATTTTTAAAATGTCTTACTTTGAGTTGGGCTCTTGTTTTTTGGAACTGAACTACAATGACAAGAATGTCTTTCCTACAGCATTAGAGATGACCGCCATTTTGGATAGAAGTTTAAATTTTAAAAAATGATAGGGCAACAGGCAACTAAATGTGAAAGCAAACAGCTGACACTTGAAATAAAATGGGAATATATCCAAATGTCAAGACAGTATTGATAATTCTAGCAATTAAAAGAGCAGTAGCCTTCCACACATTTCACAAAAGAGCAAGTTCAGCTTTGCCTCGGTGAACCCAGATTTCATTTCAAGGGCAGGAGGATAATGAGTCAAATGAATCCTTCACAAATCCCACAGTGAGTGTAACATATAAGATGTAGTCCCCTCTCAATATATTCTGAAGCCCATTTTTAAAACTGTGGCTTACTTTATGGTTGCTAATTTCTCTACCTGATGATCTGGATGTTACTAATTAAACACATAAAATTAAATGTGTAAAGAATAGAATTAACAATCCAGAAAAATGGAAGTTAAAGGGAGCTGACATTGATTTTTCGAAATAACAAAGGACAGAATGAAAAGGAATTTGTTTTGCTCTTATATCCTGATGCATAATAAAAGATTGAAGGGGCAAATTCAATGAAATTAAAGGGCAGGATATTTTAAATGAATGGACATATTTATTTGTCCAGCTGGTATAATCACATTTTAGCCCTTACAGTTACTAGAGGTCATGAAAAACAAATACAAATACCTGGGATTCAAAAAGAGAAGAATGATTTTCTATGTAGTGAAAACATTTGTAGCAAAGATAATGACATAGTTAATTATATTGCCATACTTCAGGAAGCATTTTAAAAAACTACAAAAATCAACCCATCAGAAATGGCATAGGAGTTCTCTACATGGTTCTGAAGTCTTCAGAATTTTATATTGCTAAATGAAGAGGTAACTAGACTTCTATTATTTGTTAGCTGATAAAATGGGTCCCATTCTTGTCATTTTGGGGGGCGAAGTAGGTTTGAAATCATCATTTGCATGTTCTCTAAATTTGAATACCAAAGTGGAACATGCTAAAATATGGGCTATGACTGGAAATAGAATTGAGCTTGAAGCTGGAAATTGATTTAAATATGTGCTCTTCTATGTATCATTTTCATAGTCTTCAGCAAGTCACACACATTCTTTGGACTACAGTTTTCCTATTTGGTAGATGAGTTTATTGAGTCTTGCTGGAATACTTTCTGCCAGGGACTGGCCAGACAGATTGCAGTTTTATCTTGGCATGCTATCTCAGTATGGCACACAGGTGTAAATAGGATTGATGGCCCAGATTATCCAGAGCAATGGATAACCTGCCATTGATAAATTAAAGAAGCAAAACACTTCTAATTACACTTCTGTGCCAAATACATGTTGTAATAAATAGAACCTCTAAAAAGGGAACTATTCGCCTGTACCTCTTGGTTAAGAGTAATCCTCAGACTTGTTTACTCAGCAGGCTTTAGAATCTCTTTTCTTTGAGGTCTGAGAATGAGAGGAAGCACTTGGTCTTTTTCTTTTAGGATGAAACTTTGATCCTAAGGGGCTGAGTTACATGTTCCTCTGATTGGCTACTCTCTGTGTTTCTGTATCTAGCATTATGATTCTGGCATTTTAGTGTCAGCATAACTTCCTCATCAGGTCCAGAAATACATAGTTCTTTTTATGGGGTATTCGGGTTCTCAGTTAAGCTGAAGACTTTTAAGTCAAAGAAAAATAAGTTCAAGTAAAGAAAATAAATGCAAAGGGGGCAGAGAAAATGTAGAAAAGAGAAGCGATGATGAAAGAGGAATGCATAATAAAGCTAAAACAGTCCTCAGATGTCAACATACTCAAATGTGTGTCAAAAAGCCATTCTTACTTTAAGAATTATCAATAATAATTTATTGGTAGATGAAGAAACTGATGCTAAAATGGAAATCTGTAATTTACATAATTTTCTCCAAAATGATTTTGAGTAAGTGTCACAAAAATAAAACTTACCAAACAAATTAAAGGATTATGACTGAGGAAAAGCATGACAAAGTTTGATGAAATTTCAAAATTGGCAGGCCTAACTCAATCCATAATAAGAATAAAACAGCAAAACATTAATAATAATTAACAGTACATTTGTAATCTCTTTAGGTCCTGGATAGCAATTTTTTAAGTAAGTAAAGTAGTATTTCTCACAGTTACTGTGCAGTCTATGAAAACCTCCACAAATGCCAAAACTATTTCATGAAGCTTTAGCAGAGGACATGGTATTGAAATTCTGAATAGAAATGATTCATACTTAGCATTTCTCTGGCATTAGAGAAATGATTGGAAATTTTTCTTTTAATTAAAACTGTCAGCATGGAAGGATTTAAGGATGATCAGAACAAATCCAACCAGCAAACTTCATTAGCCAAGAAAGTTACAGGAAAAGTAAAAACACTATTTATAAGTATTATAAGAAATGGGTCTACAAATTAGGCATATTTGGTGGAGTTATCATAAGTATATTGATTACAACCGTGGACAGAATTTTAGAAAACTCTTCAACTAAAGTTCTGCAAGTTATGAATAACCTAGTAGTATGATGATCACAATAAATGGAAGAATATTTTGCTCTAGTATTTTTCTGAGCATGAAGAAATATATACATTTTAGAGGCTTATAACTTAAGAAAACTAATCAGATGTTTTCTTTTTTTCTATTCAGTTTATGTTAAAATAGTGTCAGAGATAAAATAATAAAGAATTAGTTTTATTGTAACCTAACTCAATAACCCTAGTAAAAATCACAGGAGTATCAATGGTCAGGACTTAAGCCATGCATTCAAATAATAAAAACAGTATGCCTAACACAGCACTAGAGAGTTCTCCTATCCTGTCCTTAATATCATCTAAGTAGTAGAAAAGCAAGGACTTTTTAAAAATAACGAATCAGTACCAAGTGTCTAAACTAGTCCCTTCTTTTAAAAAAAAAAAAAAAGAAAAAAAAAGGAGAGAAAAATTATTCCCTACACTACACAGTCCAGATGAAACCTTGGGTCCAAAGACTTGCATATAGTGGAACCTCAAGAGGTACTTGATACATAGATATAAAAATTAAAATAAAACCTTGAGAAAAGACCAAAGAGCAATATTCTAACAAGCTTTGGAACAATGCTTACTGGGGCTCAGCTTTCTCTAGTTGCAGTATCCACATCTGAAATCTACCATCTGAAGAGACTGGCAGAAATCTCCTTAAATTTTATTTTATATTTTAGGGAGGCTGTGTTGCCAAGGCTAGCCTTGGACTCCTGGGTTCAAGGCATCCTTCCATCTTAGCCTCTCAAATAGCTGGGAATACAGGGGCACACCCCTGTGTCTAGCTTCCTTAAATTTGCTTCTGTTACTCTCCCGCTGCTCATGGACTACAAGTGCTTTTTACCTTCCATTGTCACCAATGAAAAAAGTTAAAGCAACACATTTAAAATAGAGGGTGAGTTCCCAGTCCACCTGGATCTTTAAATTCTGGAAGGCACTGTGAGTTGAATAAGTCATCTCATTCTGCTTTACTTTATCCTCCTTAACAATACATCTGCTACCAACTTCTAGAAACTCTTTCAGAATATCATAACTACACCAAGAAGTTTTACTTGAAATACCTCCTAGCTCTTCTTTTGCTTAACTTTTTCTTGTTTTTTTTTTTATAAAACTCATCAATATCCCTCCTTTAAAATTTTATTTATTTTTATCAAATTCATTAGTATATTAAATTACTTTAATATTATGACATCAAGATTCTCAGTTTATAAACTGTGACTATGTAAATATTGCAGATATTAATGAGCAATGTGCATATGTCATACAGCCTGCTTAATTTATACGGATTACACTTACTCATCCACTGATCTATCAGTCATCTGTGTTTATATGTTGATGTTCACTTCTGTCTCATACAGACATACATGAAGATATGAGAATAAATAAGAAATTGAATGACATTCCATTCATGATTCATTTATTTTTTTCCTTTTGAAAATGTTATGAATACTTAACAGTTGTACAGATTCATGGGAAATGTCCAAAATGTTGAATCTCCTAATATAAAGGGCTTTCACTACCTTCTCTGACATTGTAACAATTTCTTTCCCATAAGACATTTTGATACAAGCATACAATGTATATCAAATTAGGATATCCATCACCTTAAACATTTATCATTTCTTGTGTTAGGACCATTCTAATTCCACTTTTCTAGTTATTTTGAAATATACAATAAGCTATTGTTAATTATAGTTGCCCTATTGTGCTATCAAACACTAGATCTCATTTTTTCTAAATGTATTTTTGTACCCATTAACCAACCTCTCTTTACAGATTTTTATTTTCTTTCTTGAGCCTCCTAGGTGCAATGTTCTAGGGGGGAAAAGAATCCACTGACCTTGTGACAGAAGCATTTTAAATTGATCTATCAATTATATGCATTTCTAATAGCTGTTTTATTTTAACAGGAAAACAAAATGTTTTGAATAAAACGAAATATAAGCAAACAAGCGTTAGCAGTAATATATCCTGCACATTTTTCCCATTTCTTATTAGACTATAAAAAGGATTGGACATTACTCTAAATGTGTATTTTTTGGAGGCGAAAGCAAGGACATCTAGCAGGATAATGTCTTTTCTCCACTGCCATCGATGAACAAAGGGCCAGTGCAGTGTAATTTATATTAGGAGATTCAACATTTTGGAACATTAATCCTTTGCCAACTCTTTTCGTATGCTAAGTCTTTACAATTGAAGTCATGTCTTCAATATGTTGATTCTCTAGAACTAGAAAAGAATTTAGGCTCTTAGCAACTTTTGATCCATGAATAATTTTACACATGTCAATTGCTTCCAAAATTGTAAGTTTCTTCAGTTTTATGAGGTTTCCTTTTTGTGTTACTATCCTGATATCCTGAAAGGAACCACTTTTTTTTAAAGGGCTTTCACTACCTTCTCTAACATTGTAACAATTTCTTTCTGTAAGTCACATCTGCTCATTTGCTTTTTGTAATGTTCCTTTTGAAAAAAATCCATATCTCTACCTCTGAATTCCTGTCACTTTGTGGTATTTGCCTGGAAGCCTGCATGGCTTTATCAATTAGTTTGCAAGTCCAAGATGCAAGACATGCTGAGTTTGGATACGCTAAAGATCTTGCAAATGTAGATATAGCTGCCTCCTCATCTAAAAGAGAAATGTAATACCTCTTGAAATATAAGTTTAAATATTTTCATTAACAATGACATAATAAAAGTAATATTACTTCCAGCCAATATTTATCATTTATTATATTTACAACCTACATCATTATTATATTAAACATTTCACACTAGAATTTTTTACACTTAGAGAAACTGGGGCAAGTCCTCTTTATTTAAATTGAAATATTCATACTGTGTCAGGCACTCATGAGATAGAATCCTTGATTAATGCAGGTTCATACAGAAGCAGATTCCTAACGGGATATTAAAATGAGTACATATGGCTTCCATAATGGACATCGCAGGGTGCTTTTTACGTATCCTCTCCAAAGGCGGAGGCACTCACCCCAGTGACTGGGAATATTGATTGTTGAGGACCCACAGCTGCGTCTCACTGGGTGCGCATTGCCCTTGGCCTTGGAGAACTGCTTGACCCAAGTGTGCACCCCTTTCCAGAGGAAAGAATCCCGCTACTGACCGGCTGACATGGCATGAAGAGAAAGGCCCCGTCCCCGGACTGCCTCCACCTGGCACACCTGAAGGACTGTGCCTGCTCCACAGCGTCTTTGTCGGGAGAGGCCTGTGTGTCCGCCTTCCTCACTTCATTGCAAGTGGGTCTCACAGAGCACTTCCCACCAAGTCCACTGCATCTCAGGGAATGCATCCATGCAACGCAGCCCAAGGAAACGGAGAAGCCATCTCATCTCGCAAAACTTTATAGGAGTAATGTTTAGAGGAAATTAGCTCAAAGAGAGCAGCTGACACAAAGTGCTGAACACAAAGTCCTGAATGTTTTACCCACTTTCCACGCATGATTTATTTGGAGGTAAGGTGAATTTCTCTGTGGCTTTCTTTAGTTTCTGCAGACGTAATAGATGTTGAAGAAGGCTTTTCCAGCTTTTCCAGTTGTCTGTAATTGTCTGCGACAGTTGGGAAACAGACAGGCAGAAAGTACTTCACATTCTAAACAAGGACAAGAACAATGGACTGATCATGCCTCTGGCAGCCAATCTACCGGTGCTCCCGCAGTCAGCACCCAGTCCTCCCATTCCAGGCATAAGCAGAAACTGGAAGGTGTGACCCCTAAGACATAATCTAGTTAGCCTGTCAGAGCTTGTCTCAATCTTCTCCCACTGCTAGGAGCTCCAAGAGAATCCCTTGCAGAGAGACCTGAGATAATCACAAAGAAGAAAGCCTAGCATCTCATTCAATAGAACATTGTAGCAAACTTGCTGAGGGTCCCCCAGTGCCTTAAAGTTGGAGGAGGAGAGGAGAGTTGAAAAGACATTGAGCCAGAGCAGACTTTCTGCATTGAAAATAGATTTTACCATGATTAGGCTGCTGAAAGTTCCTTAAAGGAAATGACACATACTCTCTATCAAAGAGCCAGAACAGGGGGCACCAGTCTCACGGAAGGTACAAATGCAGAAAGTTCAAGAATCAATAATGAGAGAACCACAGTGTTACTGATTAAATGAAAGGCGTTTACCTCTTTTTTTCCTGTCTTTCCTATGGGGTTACAAATACTCTGGAGACGAAAGAATCCCAGAAGGAAGAGTGCAGACATGCAGTGAAAACCATGGAGAACCAGGGCATGGCTCTTCCCAGCACTGGTCCCTGAATAGGGGAGCAAAGTTTATGGGGATGGTACATGATCCCTGGAAAAGTGACTGAAATTTTAACCTGTATTGGCTGGAATAGTAATATCGGAAATTGCTTAGGATTCTATGAAACCTACCTGAGGTGCTTTTAAGGGACAGGAAATGAATCAGATACAGCAAAGTCAAAGGCAGTGATTGAGAACAAGAAAATAATGTTTCTACCGACTAGGGTAAGAATGTCCAAGAGCTGGTTACATTTCGCTTTTGTATATGTGAGACTAGCTAAGATCATCGGAGAGGGATGATTAAATTAAAAAGCTACTTGAGGCCGTTGCTTTGTTGAAATCTGCTGTCTCCATGTGGCTGTTGGAACTATCACCGCCACGTTTTCTTAACTTTAGCCCGCTCCCCTACCTTGGGAGGTGAATCTGTTCTCTCTCTCTTATTTACTTTCTAAATAAATGCTGGAAAAGTTTTTTTTAAAAGCTACTTGACTAGATACACTAACTGAAGGAAACATTTTCAGTTTACTAGAGAATTTAGTTAGCTATATCGCTTTATTTTTTGTTTTTACAAAGTTCTCTGACCTTTTCTGATTGTAGGTTATAAGATATCTGTTTCAAAAAGGATACTATCCTATACCTGGGAGGAAGAAATGCTGTAAAGAAAAGCCAAGAAGAAAGTGGAGAGACAAGCCTTGCTGGCTTTCCCCAGTCTATTTGTTTTAGATCATATCCTCATGTCCGATCACATTTCTATGCGGTTGTCCATGCTTCATTATGCCCAGTCAATGAAGTGTCCATAAAAGTCCCAGGAGGACAGAAACGTGGAAAGACCTGGAGGGTGGTGTCCTGGGAGGGAACGGAAACTCTGGCCCATCCACCATACCTCGTCCTATGCACCTTCTCAATCATTATTATCCTTTAATATCCTTTATAATAAACCAGGAAACCTAAGTGTCTTCCTGAGTTATGTGAGCTGCTCTAGCAAATTTATTGAGCCCCAAAAGGGGTGGATGGGAGCCCCAACTTGAAGCTGGACAGTCAGAAGTTCCAGAGACCCAGACTGGTGATGGGTGTCTGAAGGGAGGTGAAGACAGTTTTGTGAAACTGAACCTCCAACCTGTGGAATGTGACACTATCTCCAAGTAGACGGTCAGAATTGAATTTAAGGATGTCAAGCTGGTGTCACTTGCAGAACTGATTGCCTGCTTGCTGGTGGGGAGAAATTCTCACATATTTGCTCACAGAAGTCTTCTGTGTTGATTGTTGTAGAGTGAGGGCAGAGGAGAAACTGTTTGTTTGTTTATTTTTTTACTCTCACTGACAAAAAAGGAAGCCAGACCACAGCATAGCATTGAATGAAAAAGAGAAAGCCACAATAAATTACTCTACATATGCAAATAAAAAGGGCATGATTTTAAGTTTGGATAGGATAAACCTTTTTCTCTCTTTCTCCAAAGTTTAAAATTAAAGATTCATAGTGGTTCATCGTATTAACTGGTTAACAGTGATTACTGGAAGTGAAGGGGACTTTAAATTTTGCTTTATTTGTATTGTTTGCATTTTTTAATACAACATACATTTAACCTTTGAAAGTAAAAAGAAAGGAAAGTATGATTTAAAAAGAAAAAACAATGAAAGGAATGAATTCATCAGACAAGGAATGGTCTCTTTTCTGTATCCAGGTCTCTTCAGACATTAGTGGGCATGTCATGACTTTATAATCGTTAGCAATACCAATTAAGAATGGGCTCTGCTGAGCACATGAATGCAAATCCAATAAAAAAACATGTCCAACACTTTATTAACTCCATCAGGGAGATGTTCATTCCTATTTGCTTTCTTGCTTCCTGCTTACATGTGGCTTCACGTAAGATAATGTAGTAAACATAGTCTTTGGAAACTGCCTATTTTCAAGACGTAAAGCAAATCAATGAATTTTCCATGGTGGCAATGGATATTTAAATGTTTTCAAGACAGCCCAAAAGTATGCCCACACATCGGAAGGATGTGAGCACATGACAGCGGGATGGTTGCACAAGTAGGGAATCTTTGGCTAGACCCATAATTCAATTGAAATGGACATCTAAGGAGGAGTTTGTGGCATTTTCTTCACTGTATATTTTCAAAGTGATGGAGTTGTGTCTATCCGTATGTGTCAGTATGAGATCCTGTGTAAAATTAGGACTTCTTAGTGCTCTCAGTCCCTGCAGTCCTGCTCTGAAGACGTTGCTCTGAGCTGATGCGGTGGTCCCAATGGAAGGGTGGGCTGTTGTCCCCTTCATCTGCTTTCCTTTGAGTGTCTCCATTTTTCCTGGCTCTACATATTAAAATCTCTTCTAACAAGTCAATAAAAAAGGAAATCAATTGTTCAAACTTTTGGAAGCCATAATTTAGATTCAGAATTTTACTTACAGAAGAAAATTGCGAAGTCCTATTACTAAACAACTTCATCTTAGAAATAAACAAAAATTAGTTAGTTTCATTCTTAGTGAGTGATTTCTTTCGAAGTTTTCAGTCTCAAGCGGCCAACACTGGGACCAAATATTTTACCCCTCAGGTCAGCGCACTTGTACCTTAACACGCTGCATTCCTTTCATTGCTGACCTCATTGGTAGTGTCTCTTCTAGCTTCCAGGGCCTAGAATTCTGAATATGACTGGCCAAACTAATTGGGAGAGGTATGCTCTGGCAATCTAGGGTCAACATCATAGCTGTTTAGCAGCATCATCTCTCATTTCAGTGGAGATTTTGGTCCTATTAGGCAGAGTAACTACTTTCAGTTTTCAGTCAACTTCCTAATGAATCTACTTACACTATAAGAATTGTATGGTTATGCTGCTTCTGCGTTTGTTTGTGATCTTGGGAAGCATATGCTCATTCTTACAAGGCTGCCCACTCTCACCCTCCTGTTCAACATAGTGTTGGAAGTCCTAGCTACAGCAATCAGACAAGAGAAAGAAATCAGGGGTATCCAAATAGGAAAGGAAGAAGTCAAGTTATCCCCCTTTGCTGATGATATGATCCGATACCTCGAAAATCCAAGAGAATCTGCAAGAAAATCTCACACTGATAAAGGACTTTAGCAAAGTCTCAAGGTATAAAATCAACGTTCAAAAGACAGTTGCATTCTTATATACCAACAACAAACAGGCAGTGATCCAAATAAAAAGCACAATCCCATTCACAGTAGTCATAAAAAAACGAGCAAACAAGCAAAAAAAAAATACCTTGGCATCTTACTAACTAGAGACATGAAAGATCTTTACAACAAAACTACCAAACACTGCTCAAAAACTCAAATATGACACAAATGGAAAAATATCCCATGCTCATGGATTGGAAGAATCAACATTGTTAAGATGTCCATCCTACCAAAGGTAATCTATAGATTCAATGTAATACCCATTAAATTACCAACATCATTCTCACATCTGGAAACAACAATACAGAAATTCATATGGAAACATAAATGACCACAAATAGCCAAAACAATCCTTAGCAACAGAAACAAAGTGAGAGGCATCACACTCCCAGACTTTAAATTTTATTATAAGGCTCCAATAATCAAAACAACCTGAAAAGGCATATAGAACAGTGGAATAGGATAGAATTTCCAGAAGCAAAATCTCAATTTCTCAACCATCTCATCTTTGACAAAGTCTTCAACAACAACCACGGGGGAGAGGGGAAACTATTCAGTAAATGGTGCCGGGAAAACTGGCTGAACATGTGGAGAAAAATGAAGCAGGACCCCTTTCCATCATCACATACAAAAATGAACTCCAAATGGATCAAAGACCTTAATGTAAAACCTCACATATTAAGAATCTTAGAAAACACAGGAGATACCCTTATGGAAATCAGAATGAGTAACCAATTCCTGTTCAACACCCCAAAAGTCCATGCTATAAGAGATAAGGTTGACAAGTAGGACCTTATAAAACTGAAAAGTCTGCAAAGCAAAAGAAACTATCAAGAGAGTGGGGAGACAGCCCACAGAATGGGAAAAATTATGTGCCAACTGCATATCTGACAAAAGCCTAGCATCCAGGAGCTATAAGGAACTCAAGCATGCCAAAAGGAAAACAACCAGCCCCATTAAAAAAATGAGCAAAAGGCATGAATGGACACTTCTCAAGAAGACATGTAAGCAGCCAACAGACTCATGAAAAAATGCTCAGCCTCACTAACCATCAGAGAAATGCAGATCAAAACTACATTGAGATACCACCTAACTCCAGTAAGAATGACCATCATTAATAAAATAAAAAGTAACAGATGCTGGTGAGGTTGCGGAGAAAAAGAGCACTTCCTTACTGTTGGTGGGAATGCAAACTAGTTCACCCTCTATGGAAAACAGTATGACTATATCTAAAATAACTAGAAATTGACCTTCCATATGACCCAGCAATCCCCCCCTTCTGGGAATATACTCAGAGGAACTTAATTCACTCTACAGAAAAGACACCTATACACGCATGTTTATTGCAGCACTACTCACAATAGCAAAAACGTGGAACCAACTGTGCTGCCCATCAAAACTGAACTGGATATAAAAATGTGATACAAATACACAATGGAATATTATGCAGCCATAAAGAAGAACAAAATTATGGACTATGCAGCAATTTGGATGGGTTTTAAGTTGATCATACTCAGTGATCTATCACAGAAACAAAGAACTGAGTACCACATGTTCTCACTCATAAGCAGACACTGAACATTTACAAAAATACTATATCCAAGAGAATCCTACATTACCTATATCAGCCCCCTGCCAAAGTCAAGTAAGATGAAATAATCTTCCAAAATGAGTAGGAACCAGAAAAATAATTCTGACAGTATGTTAAAACAGAGTTCTTCAACATCCCCAAAATACCATACTAACTCTTCAGCAATGGACCCTAACCAAAATGAAATCTTTGAAATTCCCAACATAAAATTCAAAATGTGTTTTATAAAAGTGCTCAATGATATCAGAAGAAAGTTGAAAACCAACATAAAGAAATTTCAGAAAACCTATCCAAGACATGAATGAAAAGTTCTCCAAAGAGATTGACACCCTAAGAAAAAAAAAAAAAACAGCTGGAATTCTGGAAATGAAAGAATCATTTAGGGAAGTACAAAATGCAGAGAAAAGTTTTAACAGTAGATTAGAAGCAGAAGAAAGGATTTCAGAACTTGAAGACATGGCTTTCGAATTAACAGAATCAGACAACAATAAAGAAAAAACAATCAAGAGAATGAACCAAAATCTCCAAGAAATGTGGAATTATGCAAAATGTCCAAACCTAAGAATCATAGGTGTTCCTGAGGAATAAGAGAAAGCAACAGGTATAGAAAAACAATATGAGGGAATAAGGAGGAAAACTTCACTGCATTGCCAGAGATTTAAAAGTCCAGATATAAGAAGCCAAATGAATCCCATAAGAGTCTTAGCAAAAAGATCATCCCCAATGCATATAATCATTTGGTTATGCAAAGTTAATGTGGAGGAAAGAATTTTAAAAGCAGTGAGATAAAAGCATGAAATAACTTAAAGACTAACAGACTTCCCAGAAGAAACTCGACAAGCCAGAAGGGATTGGGACCTCACCTTCAATCTCCTCTAACAGAAAAACAGCCGGCCAAGGGTTTGGTAATTCATAAAACTAAGGTTCATAAATGAAGGAGAAATGAAATCTTTCTCAGACAAGTAAACTCTGAGGGAATTTGCCACCTCTAGACCAAAGCTACAAGAAATATTCAGAGGGTTTCTAAATACTGAAACAAAAAGTTGAAATACACCAGTAGAAAAATACTGAAAATCATAAAGATCACATACCCTATAGAACACCAATACTATAGAAAAACACAAACAAACAAACATATAAAGCAACCAGATAATAACCAGTATGAGGAGTAGAATAATACCTTACATACCACTATTAAGTCTGAACATAAATGGTCACAATGCCCATTGGAAAAATGGATTAAAAAAAACGCACACGCATACAACCCAAATATCTGCTACCTTTAAGAGACCACTCAACACACAAAGTCTCCTATTGACTCAAGGTAGAGGGGTGGGGAAAAATATTCCACGCAAATAAAACCAAAGAATAGCAGGGGTAGTCATTCTCTTATCAGATAAAACAGATTTTAAGTTAAAAACAGTAAAAAAGACAAAGATGGCTATTATATCATGATAAAGGGATCAATCCAACAAGATGACATAACAATTTTAAATATATATGCACCCAACACCAGAGCTCCCAGTTTTATAAAACAAATTCTACTAGACCTTAAAAAAAATACAATAACAGCAGGAGGCTTGAACACTCCGTTGGCAGCAAGAGACAGATCATGAAGGCAGAAAGTCAACAGCAACAACAACAAAACTTAGTTAAACCAGACTGTAGAGCAAATGGAACCAACACATATTGGCAGAACATTCCACCCCAAAACTGCAGAATATCAGAACATACATTTTCTCATCAGCACATTTAACATTTTCCAAGATAGATCATATGATAGGCCTCAAATCAAGTCACAATAAATTCATGAAAATCGAAATCACATCAAGCATCTTCTCAGACCTCAGTGGAATAAAACTTGAAATTAACTCAAAGAAGAACTTGTGAATTCAAGCAAAACATAGAAGTTAAACAATTTGGTCCTAAATGATCCTTAGGTCGACAATAAAATCAAGATGGAAATTTCAGAATTCCTTGAAACAAATGACAAAAATGAGACAATTATAAAAACCTCTGGGGCACAGCCAAAACTGTGCTCAGAGGAAATTTATAGCACCTGAGGCCTACATTAATAAGACTGAAAGATCACATATTGACAAGTTAACATCACACCTTAATGAACTAGGAAAACATGAACAAGTCAAATGCAAAGCTAGCAGAAGAAAAGAAATAACAAAAATGAAAGCAGAACTAAATGTAACTAAAATGTAAAGAATACGAAAGATTAATGAAACAAACAGTGGTTCTTTGAAAAGATAAACAAAATTGATAGACTAGTAGCCAGATTAATTCAGAAATGAAGGGAGAGGATTCAAATGAACTCCATTATAAATGAAAATGAAGAAATTACAACTGATAAGATGGAAATTCAAAAGATTATCTCAAACTATTATGAACATCTCTAGGTAAACAAACTGGACAATCTAGATGAAATTGATAAATTATTGGAAACATACAACCTCCCCCACCTTGAATCATGAAGAAATAAAAACCCCAAACAGATTAATAATGAGTAGCAAGATTGAAAACCGTAATTAGAAATGTCTCAATTTAAAAAAAAATGAAGTCCAGGACCCTATAGAACAATAACAAGCAGTAAGATTGAAATTGTAAATAAAAGTCTACTAAAAATAACAACAACAACAACAACAACAAAGTTAGAACCTGACAGACGTACAGCTGAATTCTACCAAACGTTCAAAGAAAAACTGGTCCCAATTTTACCAAAACTATTCCACAAAGTTGAGGAGGAGAGAATCCTACCTAACTCATTTTACAAAGGCAGTATCACTCTGATACCAAAACTAGAAAAAGACACAACAAAAAAAGAGAGGTACAGACCAATATCCCTTATGAACATAGACATGAAAATTCTCAACAAAACATTAGCAAACCAAATTCAATAACACATAAAAAAAAATAGTACACTACAACCAAGTAGGTTTTATCCTAGGGATGTAAGGGTGGTTTAACATAGGCAGGCCAGTAAATGTGATTCACCACATAAACAGAACTAAAAACAAAAAAATCATATGACTTCAATAGAAGCAGAAAAAGCTTTTACAAAATTTAGCACCGCTTTATGATAAAAACCCCCAGCAAAATAGGCACACAGGAAACATTCCTCAAAATAATAAAAGTTATATATGGAAAAACCCCAGCAAATGCCCTCCTACATGGAGAAAACTTGAACATATACCCCCTCAGAACTGGAACAAGGCAAGGATGCCCACTTTCATCTCTCCTATTCAACGTAGTACTAGAAGATCTAGCCAGAACAATCAGGCAAGAAAAACAAATAACACGTATCGGTTGGAAAAGAAGAAATCAAACTATCTCTGTATGCTGATGATATGATCTTATACCTAGAAAATCCTAAAGACTCCACCGAAAAACTCCTAGACTTGATGAGTAAATTTGGTAAAGTTTTAAGACATGAAATCAATACTCACAAATCAATAGTCCCCGTATACTACAATAGCAACCCTGCTGAGGACCAAGTAAAGCACTCAGTTCCATTTACAATAGCAGCCAAAAAGTGAAAATAACTAGGAACATATTTAACTAAAGAAGTTAAAGATCTCAAAAAGAAGAACCACAAAAAGTCTGATGAGAGAAATTGTAGAGGACACAAACAAATGGAATTCATGGATGGAAGAATCAACATTATTAAAATAGCCATATGACCCAATGTGATCCACAGATGCAATGTAATCCCTATCAACCTACCAACATTATTTTTCACAGAATTAGGAAAAACAATTCTAAAATTCCTATGAAACTAAAAAGGAGCCAGAATAGCTAAAGCAATCCTAAGCAAAAAGAATAAAGTTGAAGGCATCACATTTCTTTCAAATTGTACTACAAGGCTGTAGAAACCAAAACAGCATGGTACTGGTATAGGAGCAGACACATGGAGCCATGGGACAGAATAGAGAATCCAGAAATAAACCCAAATACCTACAACCAACTGATCTTTGACAAAGCAGACAAAAACATACACTGGAGAAAAGACACCCTATTCCACAAATGGTGCTTGGAAAATTGGATCGCTACATGCAGAAAAATAAAACTTGATCTCTATCTCTCCCTATATGCAAAAATTAATAGATTAAAGAATTAAATATCAGACCTGAAACCATAAAAATCCTAGAAGAAAACAAAGAAAATAGCCTAGGCAAATAATTTATGGCTAAAACCTAAAAATTAAACAAATGAAGGGATAGATAAAGTGGGACTTAATTAAACTAAAAAGCTTCTGCACTGCAAAAGAAATAATCAACAGAGCAAACTGGCAATCTGCAGAGTGAGAGAAGATATTTGCAAACTATACATCTGACAAAGGACTAATATCTATAATAACTCAAACAAATCAGAAAGAAAAAAGCAAACGATACTATTAAAAAGTGGGAAAACAGCATAAACAGCCATCTCAAAAGAAGATATGCAAATGACCAACAAACATATGAATAAATTCTCAACATCACTAATCAAAACCACAATGAGCACCACCTTACATGGGTCAGGTCAGAATGGCCATTATTAAAAATAAATAGACACTGGTATAGACTTGGAGAAAAGGCAACACTTATATACCGTTGGTGGGAGTGTAAATTAGTATAACCTCTATGGAAATTGGTATGGAGATTTCTTAAAGAACCAAAAGTAGATCTACCATTTGATTCAGCAATCCCACTGCCAGGTATCTACCCAAAGGAACAATGGTCATTATGTTCAAAACAAAATAAAAACAAAAAGCCTGCACTCGCATGTTCATCACAGCACAACTCACAATTGCCAACATGTTGATTCAACCAAAATGTCCACCAACTAATAATCACTGGACAGTAAAAATGTGGTATGTTTACACTATGAGATACGATTCAGCGGTCTTTTGCAGCAATTTGGATTGCACTGGAGAACATCATCCTAGGTGAACTAACTCAGGAACAGGAAATCAAACACTGCATGTTGTCACTTATAAGTAGGAGCTAAACTAAGGAAATGCAAATACTTAGAGAATGATATAATGGACACTGGAGAATCAGAAGAAAGATGGGGAATGGGTATAGGCATGGAAATTCACCTATTGCGTACAATGTGCATAGGTGAGCATGGTAGGTACATGGAAAGCCGAGACTTCTTTGCCATTATCCAATGCAATAATGTTACCCCAAACTATTTGTAACCCCCTAATGCTATTGAAATAATGAAGAATAAATAAAGGGAAAAAATAAAATTAGTGATCTGGATCTGTGGACTCCTAAGTTCCCTTATCGACTCTACTTTCCATAAATTAAACTAGTATGTAAGTTTCAGGTTCTTTTGGTTTATTTCTTTTCTCCTTTACAGAAAAAAAAGTCAATTTTTGGAGCTAAACTGCCACATAAAGGATGCTTGTTCTCAGGTCCTCTAATCCCTTCCATGTTTTCATTTGTTAGATCGATAGGGATTATTATTTTGTAATACCGTTTCTATTCATATCTTCAAATTGAAGACTATGTTGGTACAATGTGTTCAACAATACCATACTCAAATCTATTGTGATTTTAATGGAAAACTCTGGTGTGGTTATTTTCTTATTGGCAGATTTTGACTCTGTTCATTTTTCTTCCATTTAACAAGTTTAATTATGTAAATGAAATGGGTACCGGATCACCCTAATATCCAGCTGTTACCAAAAAAGCGAGTGAATACACTTAAAAAGAAAAAGTGGATATATTTTGCCAAAGTAGGCAAATGATTGGATCTGAGCCTCTTTCTAAAATACAAGAGATCTTGATCTTTATTCCAATCTTTACTGTTAAGAAATGAAAAAAATTTTTTAAATCCTCAAGTCAATGACTTCAGGAAACATTTCAGCATTGAAGTTTTATATCTGTTTGCTAAATATCAATTTTGATCATATTTATATCTTACGTAAGCTTGGCTTATCTTTAGCAGATAAAATTAATAATATTGTTCTTTAGGCATATAAAAATTAACTTATCATGAAGTTTGGTGAATCCTCTACCAAGTAACACAATGGTGTATAATGAAAGTTATGGTGAATTAGTTGCTTTCCGTTTTCATTTAGAGTTATAAATAAATTTTCTACCTTGCTTCACATCTTGTACGTGTAAATGATATATTCTGGTAATTTATTATTATATTTAGAAAGAGCATTATTATCTAGTTCCAACAATACTTGTTAAATTTGTTAAAGGCTAGTACAACATTTCTAAGAAACGCTCATTTTGGAATAGATTGCTGTCTGACACATTCATTTTTTAAACTACAATAAAACTAGCATATCTTAATAATCTTAAGACATGGTCATTTATATTGCTTTGAGAGGATTTTTCCTATGGATCACAGTAATAAAGAACAAGAAATTCAATTGTAACTGTCAACATTTACGTATATTAAAAGCTTTCCACTTCCATCAGCGACGACCACAGGATACACAAGGCTATTGATTGTTAAGCTATTTGTTCAGGATTGATTAATGGTTTCTTCTCCTGTATATATAAATATTTCAACCTGAGCTCAACAAACCCTCTAACTGTTAAACAACCATTAACAGCGTTCAATTCCATTCACCAACCTACCACTCTTCCCAAGTGGTTTCCTTAGATAGTGCCTTATGGAATAAGAAATAGACTGATGAACTATAATTTAACTCTAAGCATATTAATTACATATCTTGACACAACCATGCTGTTCAAGAAATATTATTTATCTTTGTATTTATTTAGCCAGAACATTTTACAGATCAGACTTATGAATGAATGCTTAAAATATTTTTTGGCTGTCTTAAAATAAACATGGCCAGACCTAACCCATTTGCCCTCTCTCCTATCCCATATATAATTTGCTGTAAGAGAAATAATCTTGTTCAAGGTAACTATGATATTTACTAAATTTATGTCGGAAAAACCGCTTTCATATAGAGGCCTTCCATGTTATACCTTTCGAAGGAGGCATCCATGTCCTCACTGCTAAGTGTAGTCTATGCAAAACTAATGACACCAGTCAGGTATTGAATCAATGAAAGTTATAGCAATAATAATAATAATTGTTATTATTGATTTACCTTCCAACTAAGTATATTTTTTAAATAAAAGGTTAATATTTGCTAATTGTATTGTGCCTTAATATTGTTTAGCTTATTTATATAGAAATATGTGTTACCTTCTTTACAAGAAAAATTGATTTATAGTCTTCTGATTCATTAGGACTGACTTGATTCCTGATCCACAAACTCAATCAGCAGTTAGCAGGGCAAGACTAAATTTTTGGTTTTATTCTTCAAATAGTTATTCATTATGCACTTGAGAAGAGGAAAACAAATATATGTGTCATAGCTGGGCATTAGAGTGATCTGGTACCTATCTCATTTGCACGCTTAATCTTTTGGAATATACACTTCAAAGGAAGCTTGCTATATTGATCAGTAGAAATACAGAGTCATGGCAGATTTGGTTTCCTTCCATCATCAGTGGCTTGGACTGAAATTACATTTGTATACAGTAAAGTTTCTAGTTTATGCATAAGGAGTTAAGGTAAATACTTGGTTTTTTAGATGGCAAAATATTGCATTCATTTCCACAATACTTTTCTTAGTGAGTATTTGTTTGTTTGTTTGTGTGTTTGTCTGTTTAAAGCCAAGGCCTCAGTATGTTGCCCAAGCTGGTCTCATTTCAAGGGATCCTCCTGCTTTGACCTCCCAAAGCAATGGGGTTCCAGATGTGAACCACCACTCCTGGCCACAATGCATTTCTTATATACACCAAATATCCATCTGCCATAGGAGCAAGAATATGATATTTCTTCTCTTTCTATTTATAGTTATAAAGGCTATTGAAATGCTCTCTAGCTACCTAGTCTTTCTTGGACCTGTGAAAACTAAAACTTAGAAGTCACCACAGAGCATTTAATTTTCAAAAGCCCCAGTCTCTAAATTTTTTGTCCATCCATTTTTTAGTTGTAAGAATAACTATATCAAAGGTGACACATATGGAAAAACATTCCATGCTCATGGAATGGAAGAATCAATATTGTTAAGATGTCCATCCTACCTAAGGCAATCTACATATTCAATGCAATCCCCATCAAATTTCCAATATCATTTTTCAGAGACCTGGAAACAACAACACAGACATTCACATGGAAACAAAAAAGAGCATGAATAGCCAAAACAATCTTCAGCAAAAGGAACAAAACACGATGTATCACACTTCCAGATTTTAAACTTTATTACAAGGCTACAGTAACCAAAACAGCCTGGAATTGATATAAGAATAGGCATATAGGAATATGCTCCAATAACCCCTCTCCTGGGAACATACCCAAAGGAACATAAATTATTCTGCAAAAAAGACATCTGCACATGCATATTTATTGCCACATGATTCACAATAGCAAAAACATGGAACCAACCCTACTGCCCATTGAAAGAAGACTGAATAAAGAAAATGTGGAATATATACATGATGGAGTATTATGCCACCACAGAGAACAAAACCACGGACTTTGCAGCAAATTTGATGGAGTTGTAGATCATACTACCAAGTGAACCATCACAGAAACAAAGAACTGAATACCACAAGGTCTCACTCATAAGTGGGTTTTGAACATCAGTCACATTAGCACAAGGGAGGGGCCTACAGTCAAAGGGCACTGCTAGGGCGGGCTGGGAGGGATAAGTGTGGGGACACACGTGACAACACAAAGGGTACTCGGTCCACTTCTGGGGGGGGGGTGAAGACTAGTTAGAAGCCCAAACTTCGCTTGCATGCTACCCACCCTTACTTGTACTCCACCTCTATAAAAAAATAAAATTTCAAAAAAGGAACAATTTACCATATTAGAAGACTAAAAAGATCTCAATCTGCAAAACATGTAATCATCTGTTTCAAAATGCTTTTCCTCAACAAATCCTTGCAGATTTTGATGATGAGTATCAAGTAAATTAATCTGGAGCTCGTGAGGGGTGGGGGTGAGCAGGATGGCAAAAATTACCTGTTAGTAAACTGAAGGGCGAGGGCAATTAGGAGGAATTAAATATAAAACAGAGGGCCGAAGATAGCTGAAAGGAAGGAAAGAAAAAAGAAAGGAATTAAAGAACAAGAGAGGGAGATAAAAAGGAGAGCCCATAAAACTTTTTGTGCAGAACACAGGGTTGCCGCAGCAGGGACGGAAGGCTGCTAAAATAGCAATTGCGCTTCTAAAATTAAAACCAAATGGACCAAAAGCAACTGCAAGAAAGTGTCTAAAAGATAAGCAAAGCTAGGCACATAGGATACAAAGTGAAAATGAAGTATCAAGACAAGCAGTCTACCGTCCCTTAAACACTACCATGGCTTAAAGGATGACCCTAGCAGTAGCCCATACGATCTCTAGCACCTTGATAGCTAAGTCTCTTAATCCTAAATCCTTGAGCGTCTCCAACTGGGTGCCTTCTTTGTAAGTTACAATGAATTTCTTCTCTTGTCAAACTTCACCTCTTAAGGAAGGCATCTTTGTATTAATTAGAATCACTGTCTCCTACCTCCAAACTCAAAACATCAACATAACGTCGACACTTCAAATTCTCTAACTCCAGTAAGTCCCTATATCCTGCCAAAACATATGTATATATATTTTTTGAGTTGGAGTCTCACTCTGTCACCCAGACTGGAGTGCAGTGGCCGCTCCCGGCCACCGCAGCCTCGACCTGCTGGGCTCCGGCGATCCTTCCGCCTCAGCCTTCCAAGTAGCCAGAATTACAGGCATGCACTACTACGCCCGGCTGATTTTTTTTTGATTTATTGTAGAGATGAGGTCTCGCTGCCCAGGCGGGTCTCGAACCTGCGGGCTCAGGCAGTCCACTCACCTCAGCCTCCCAAAGGCAGGGGATTACAGGCTGAGCCACCGAGCCCGGCCCAAAACATATTCTAAATGTCTCTCGGGAGGTGTCTTTTCTATATTTGCCTAATTGAGCCTCGCACTGTCCCTTGTCTGAATGCCTCCCACGTAGCCTCCTCTCATCATTTAGTATCTCTCTACCTTCATCCATTCTCTGCTGTAACACTAGTAATCTGAAAGCTCAGTTCCAGTCATGTTGTTTGTTTACATCTTATTATTTATTGCCTTGTTTTCCTAAATATTTTTTAAAAATTTTATATTTAAAAAAATGTCTTTACGAAGGCATACCTTCCACCCCCTCTAGCCACCATTTCCTATTTTTTATTCTTTCCTAACGAACTTTTATAAATTTAGACTAAAATCCTTTGCTACCTCAGCTGCCTTTCATTTATTTACCTATAGAAATCTTGATTCCCTTTCTACAATGGCTAACATTTTGGAAAAGAATATTCTCCATTCTATCTTAATTTGAAGGCAATTACAGATGCATTCTACTGCCTAAGGAAGTGGCTCTCTCTGAGTGATCCATCTACTATCGCTGACCATTTCTTTCTTCCTGAAAAACACGATGCCTTCATTTTCAGGACAGCATTCTTATAGTTATTTTTCTGCTCTGGCTGTGCTTCCTATGTCTCCCTCACATTTGCTTCCTTTCTCTCATTTGCTATTTTTACTAGGTCTCTATGCACAGGCTCTTTTTCTTCTTATACCACAAAGTTTTGTCTTCAACTGTGGTCTAATCAAGCATATAGGGAAGGTTTAAATGAAATACCAAAATTTTAAACACACTGCAATTGATGGGACCAGACCAAAGATGCCCAGTTTACGGATAAAATACAAGGTCCAAACTACGGTTACTCTCACTTACAAGCTTTGTGCAGAAGTGATAAGCTCTTCACAGATTATTTTTTGCCTAGCAAAATATCGTGTATTTGACTAGTTTTAGCCCAAACTTTGTCTTCTCTACAGAGTCTGCATTAACTTCATCAGACAGATATGGGTACTTTCTCTTATGTTTTTGTCTAACAATGTACATAACATTACTGTTGATTTGTTGTGTAAATCTCTTTTATAAAGTACAGTGCCTGGAATGTGGTAGATAACCTTTTTTTTCCTGTGTTGCTTTAACCATTTTCACCTGATGGTAATAGAAGAAATTATGCAAAAATCTAAGATAGACCTATCATAATTTGAATAAAGTGACTATTCTACAGATAAAACAAAAATTTTAAACATCACCATATCGACATATTAGCATACCTAGAAATCATAAAAACAATGTTATCAATGAGAAATCTTAGCCAATTTTTCCTTAAAATACTTCAATTCTATAGTCTGTGTCATGGAAGAAAACTTTGGATACTTGTTAAAAAGCAATCAAAGTCTAGAAATCTAAGAATCAGAGGATTTGGGGGTCGAAAAGAATTTTAAGAACCATCTCTCCCAACCATCCTGCCAGTGTGTAACTCCTTTATATTCCATTTTCTACCCAGTGAGCATTTAGGCAATGCTGGGCGACCCAGCTATGCCTCTTGAGGCTGATCTGAGATATATCACAGTCATGCACACAAATGCCACAGTCAAGTCACCATCATGCACAGTCATGCATGTTTTGAATTATCTCTCATGTGAAATAACGTGAGACATCATACATACTGTAAAAGAAATGTGAAATTATTTAACAGTGTATGACACTCATTTTTAAAAGATTTTTATTATAAAGATGTGGGGTATATTTCAGGGTTAGGTATATAAAAATGATCATGCAGGTACCCTTGTTGATGAGATAACAGTGTACAATACTCTTAATTGTGGAGTGACATTTTTAAATTAAACATTTCCACATAAATTCATCAGGAATTTTTCAGTGAATAATTAAATTTGACTTAACATTAGTACTCATTCAGTATAGAAGATATGGGATAGTGGAAAAAAGATGTAAAACTAGAAAAGAAAGATCATATACTTGAGGGGGGAAGTTGAAGAAAGGACATGGAATGTCACCTATATACCTACTAATATTTATGTCAATGTTACTTTTTAATTCATAAAAACAATCTTTTCCTTATTATTTCCAACACATTTTCTGAGCCTCACTTTTCTGAGCCATAATAACAATTTACACCATGAATTGTCATTGAAAATGCTACATCTAGTAATGTCACCTTTTAAAAAAATATCATTTTTCTTTTTGGAGCAATAATCTGATTTTGAGAAAAATGAAAGAAAAATAAAACTCTAGAGTTCAGTGACAGGATAAAAGATCTGTGTTTTATGAGTTTCAATATCTGAATTAAAAGTGATAAGCAATTTATAGAAATTTGTGTGATTCCCAGGGGGAAGTCTAGAAATTATATTTATTATAATCTTGTTTCTGTGGTTTCCTTATTTATGTCTTCTATGAGCTGATGTTCTGAGCTCTCTTATGTTATTCCTTCTCCCCTTCTTCTTAAATTCCAAGTTTTTCAAAAAGAAGCCTTGTATTGTCTAAGTAGAAGTAGAATTTCTGTAGGCATTTTCTAGATGTAACAGAGCATCAACCTCTTTGTGCTTAGCAGGGCAGTGGAATCAATTAGACCCAAAACATCGAAGTGGACTAAAATGCTTATTCATTGAATATAGTGACTAGGAAGATTATTTATTTACTGAGGACAAGGCCCATCCACGAGCTGCCACACATGATTACTGTGGAGAAATCCTTGAGCCATCATTAGTCCCGACCATACTAAAACTACACTGCTCTCTGAGGATGTCACTGAGGTCCTGTGGAAGCCCTTACATGAAACCATTTGCTCTGCTGTCCTAACATAGTTTGAGACTCTAATGGTTTGGCTGATAATAGATTCATGGTCTTCTGTACTTCCAAGCATTACCAATTCATGCATTATCTGAGGAGTTCACAGATGACCAGAATCACTTTATATTTAAAATTATGCATTATTTATAGTCTGGTTTATCCTAGATGAATGTGTGTAGCCTTATTGTCTATGCCTGATGATAGACAATAACCCATAAAAATAATCTCCAAATAAATAGAGCTGTTGATAGGTAAATTATGGAAATAGTGAGCAACAGATATTTTGGAATATCTTTAGTGCAGCAGTTTCCAACCACACATGCTATTTATGTCGCCTTTCAGTGTCAAATTGAAAATGTTTCATGCCTTATAATGGTACTCATGACAACAAGCAAGGTTTGAGAAAGTAGTGGACCTTTTTCTGCTGAGCTCTGAAAGTTGGAAATCATGATGGAAACATCAAACACAGAAAAAGAAAAGAAGAGGAAAAAGAGGTTTATTGCTACATAAAATTGTATTATAGAAATTTATGAAAAGAATATATCTATAAAATAAAAATAAAGTTCTGATAGAAGAGCTTTTGAAACCCTTTCAAATGACCGGGCTCGGTGGCTCAGTCTATCATCCCAACACTTTAGGAGGCCAAGGTGAGTAGATTGCCTGAGTCCGCGGGTTAGAGACCAGCCTGGGCAACTTGGCAAGAGTTTGTCTCCACAATAAACAAAATAAGCCGGGTGTGGTAACGCACACCTGTAGTTCCGGCTACTTGGATGGCTGAGGTGGAAGGATTGCTGGAGCCCAGCATGCCGACCGGGGTGGCCATGAGTGTGCCACTGCACTCCAGCCTGGGCGACACAGTGAGACTCTAACTCAAAAAAAAAAAAAAAAGAAAGAAAACCTTTTAGAAGTCAGAAGACTTAAGTAATTTTGATTATCTCTTAATTCAGAAATGTTTTTGACTCTTAGATGATGTGTCATTGCTACTTTTAAGTCTCAGTGAAACATAGCCAAAGATGATGTTGAAATAGAAAAAGTGAAATTTTTAATATAATATATAGCATTTGAGAGGTTACTTGTGCAAGACACATGCTCAATATTTTGTATTAATCTTTCATTTCACACTTATAATAACTGGTAACATGAAGAAAAAAACCAAGGCTTAAAGAGTTTATTTGACTTGGATAAAAGTGGATGAATAAAGACATTTCAGAATTGGGAGAGCTAGGTCTTTAGGCTCAGATTTCTGAGCCTCGACTGTGATGAAATTCTGAGATTTTTAGAGAAGAAGTGATTTTAAACTATGAACAACTGGTGATTTCTAGGGAAATATCAAATTTTATCCTAAATAACAATGAGGAGAAAGTCATGGCTTTAAAAACTAATGACAAAATATTCAGTAAGTAAGTGGTTAGTGTTCAGATGTTCTGCTAGATCTCTTCATTGTTCAAGACTTCCCAAGGAGGCTATACATTAAAATTGCTGAAGAATAAAAATGGCTATTTGGATGGAGGAGTGGCCTATATATGTACCATTGGTACAAACTCCCTTTTATTTCTGCGCATACTGATTTTTAGTAATATAAGGCAAACAGATATTTAAACTTATTTAAGATTAGTGGGGGAAACATAGCTAGAAAAGATCTAGTTACACCAGGAAAAGGCAAAGGTTTAACATGTTGCCTGGCACATAAAATCATTCAAAATTTCTTCCCTAGGCATCGATGAGAATCTCTAATTTGACATACAATTCCAGTGAGAATGGAGACTTAAAGAGTCCCCAACTCACATCCATTCCCTTTGAGAACCAACACTGTTTGAACATGTCTGATGGACCTGAGTATTCTCAAGAATACTAGATGACAGGAAGAAACACAAGGGGTCCCAAGAGGAACTTCAGTATAAGACAAATGTGGAACTAGTGACTTGAGTGTAATACTCGGGTTAGGAAATCAGAATAAAGTGCTGGATCTAAGTGCAAGGTGTAACTGATCTTCCAACCCTACCAAACTCAAGCACTGTTGTGACTCTTCAGGGGGCTGAGTGAATAGTAACCTAGTTATATTGCTATAGGGAAGGCATGTGATGTGGTCCAGCACAGACCGGGTATGGTAGATCTGGAATGTCTCTTTAGGGGTAGCTTGGAATCAAAGCCTGAACCAGTCAGCAGAGATCTATACCAGGTGCTCCAAAGGCTTGAAGTAAAGCTGGAACAGCAGAAAGTAGTGATATCACGTGGTGTGTGGTGTTGTGGCTCTGTGGTGATGTCAGGTGGTATGAGTAGTTGCTTAGTGGGTGCTTGACTTCACCACAGAAAAGAATTTCAGAGTGAGTCCAAAGCAATGTTTCAAAGTAAAGTTGATGAGAATGGAAAGACACATTCAAGAGAATATGTGGGTTCCTTAAGGGAAAGAACACGCACTTGCCTTTAACAAGTTTTTTATAATGTTTACAATGATGATTGAGCAAACTATTCCATAAGCTAAGAGTAGAGGGCTACAGGTATCTGCACATGAGTTTTGATGACTATCTCTTAACTTTTTAGGGTCACAAGGACCCTACAAATAATGAAATAGTTACTGCCTAACTAGATTTGGATTTTCTTTAGAACATCATGCCTTTGCTCTTTGGGTAATTCCTCATTGTTTCTGTGCTTTCTTGCACTGGTAATTCTCCACTCCACTCCAAAATGAGGCCAGGTCTGATATGTCTGGCTGGTTAGGTGAAGGTTGTGTACTGATAAGAAAACACACCAAAATGTTTAACTTTCCTGATCCTCAGTTATCTAGATTAGACCTCCCTAAAAAAGACTTGCCTAACGACATCTCAACTAGGTGCTATGTTAACTATGCCTGCTGCAGTAGGGACACTAATCTCTGGCCTCTACTAGCTGTGGCAGCAGCAAAGATAGAAAAGAGCTAATTAACTGGATTATAGTATTTGGTTATAGTTATTATATTACAGCAGGTGGTGTCATTTGCTGGAGCACACAGAATTTTCAGCAGATACTGTATGGTTTTTCAGCTTCCGGTTGTGAAAATGTGTTTGTGTACTGACCGCATCAGTAAAGTAATGTAAGGTAAATGCGTTTGCTTGGAAGTGGATAAGCCGCCCTGGGCATATCGAGTCACACATGCAAGGGAATGATGAAGGGGTAGAGACTGTACTTTATGCTAATCTAGATAAGTGTGAATTTAGAGTCTTGATAATTTGTATGAACAACCTGCAATGTTATTTTGTTTTAAGCTGATGAGCATTCCATAGATGAGAACTTAAAGGGTTAGGATTTAACCCCACACATTGCATTCTTTTATCAACACATTTTGGTACAGTACATTGTGAGTCAGAGAAAAAAGCAACAGGATTTTTGTCTATTTAACCATGTTGATAATATTATCATTAGTGGTGTAGCTCTCATAGGATTTTTCATCAACATTCTCAAAATAATTCATTGATGTATATTTACTTATATCCCCTACAACCTGGATAAAGTTTAGGGACATAATCAAATGCCATGAATATTTTTGTGCAAACTTTAATACGGATTTTTTTCTGATGTGTTCCTGTATCAATAAATTGTTCATCTGGAATGCCAGTTACAAATGACTGTCTCTGTGCCAAATGTGATTGGCAAAGTTGTAAAGACATAACTTTCAATATGACAGTGATTTAGTAAACTATTTACTTTTCAGAATACTCTCCTTATGATTTAAATTACAAATCTTAGTAACAAAACAGTCAATCAAAATATCAAAAAGAGTCAGTTTAAACATGAGACAAACATCAGTTTATTACCATAGGAATATTAGTAGTCTCAATACTTCAATTTTATGCACACATTCTGCCTAAAACAAAACAGATGATCTAACTGTGAAGCAGAGAGAATTCGTTGCTGATGATAGTGTGTTGCTCTTGAAAGAAGGAGCAGAAAGCAAAATAACCAAAACAGAGTCATGGCGGTCAACTGAAGTCTGCTAAATTGTAAATGAAATCGTAAATTCAGGAACAAAAGCTTACCATCCATCCCCCAGTAGGTCACAGGCTTCAAGTGGCTGAAAAGAAAACTCAGGTAAGACACTGAGCTACAGTAACAGGCTGGGTAAAACATCAGCCACCCAATAAACTGTTTTATCTGAAGGCTTTTCTCTTTTTAACCTTCTGGTCCATCAACATGATAAACATCTGTCTTAACTTTTGTATAATCTCAACTTCCAAAACTGAACGTCTTCTGTGACGAAATTAATTTTCAAATAGTAAAACTGAATACAATTCAAGTTAGCTTTTTTAAGGTATCGCCTATTCCTAATACTATGACCATAAAGGGACATTTGCACAGCAAGGGCAGGGAAACGGTTATCTTCTTTTTCTCCTTAAGAAAACAGAGAGTATACTCAATATGTGGATCATGTAAAAGCAAATAAGAGGCTCGCTTTTGACCAATACACCTAAAAATATTTTAATCAATAAAGATAATCAAACGATTGACCTATTTACAAATTAAAAAAAAATCTGTTTCCCTGAATTATACTGTAGGAAAATAACACAAAGTACGCACAGCAAAGTAAAACAAAACAGAGAAAAATCCTTTTGTAAGTCACCTTCCAAAAAAGAATTTATTTCTTTTCAGGGAGATAAGTCAAACCCCTTATGTGCTACTATAAAGTTCTCTGCTGTTGTGATTTAATACACCAGACATACTTGGAGGGCTGGTTACAAAGCTGGCTGTTGGTCCTTGACTCCAGGTTCTAATACAGCAGGTAGGGCCCATGGATAATTTGCATTTCTAACAGGTTGATGGAGATGCTTTGAGAACCACTGCTTTAAGGAGTCTTGGAGCCTTTATCTGAGGATGATATTTGTGTCTAATAACTTCAAGAGTCTGAAAAATTTAACCTATAAAAACACTCATATACTGACCAGAGTCAATGTTAGCTGGATGCCTGAAAGCCAGTCACGTAAAAACACTCAGTCTTGGTGAAATATCTATACAAGAAGAACTACAAAACACTGATGAAAGAAATTGTTGTCAAGGACACAAATAAATAGAAAAACATTCCATGCTCATGAATTGGAAGAATCTACGTTGTTAAAATGACTCTATATTATCCAATGTAGCCTACAGATTCAATAAAATCTTGATCAAACTGCCAATGTTATTTCTCACAGAATTAGAAAAAAAGAATTCTAAAATTCACATAGAACCAAAAAAGAGCCAGAATAGTCAAAGAAATCCTAAACAAAAGGAATAAAGCTGGAGGTATCACATTACCTGACTTCAAATCAGTAGGACTTAAACTAAAAAACTTCTGCACTGCAAAAGAAATAATCAACAGAGCAAATTGGCAACCTACAGAGTGGGAGAAGATATTCACAAACTATACATCTGACAAAGGACTGAATCCAGAATCTACAAAGAATTCAAACAAATCAGAAAGAAAAAAAGTCAATAACTCCATTACAAAGTGGACAAGGCCAGGCGTGGTGGCTCGAGCCTGTAATCCCAGCACTTTGGGAAGCCCAGGTGAGGAGATTGCCTGAGTCATGGGTTTAAGAATAGCCTGGGCAACTTGGTGAGACCTCATCTCTACTATAAATCAAAAAGTTAGCCAGACGTGGTAGCGAGCCTGTAGTTCCGGCTACTTGGAAGGCTGAGGCAGAAGGATTACTGGAGCCCAGCAGGTCAATGCTGGGGTGGCGGTGAGCATGCCACTGCACTCCAGCCTTTGTGACAGATTGAGACTCCAATTAAAAAAAAAAAAGTGGGCAAACAACATGAACAAACATCTCTCAAAAGAAGACATACACAAATAAAATAAGCATGAAAAAATGCTTAACATCACTAATTATCAGAGAAATGCAAATTAAAACCACAATGAGATACCCCCTTACACCAGTCTGAATGGTCATTATTAAAAAAAAAAAAGAAAGAAAGAAACAGATGGTGGCACAAATGCAGATAAAAAGGAACTCTTATACAGTGTTGATAGGAGTGTACATTAGTACAATCTCCATGGAAATCAGTATAGAGACTTCTCAAAGAACTAGAAGTAAAACTGCCATTTGATTCAGCAATCCCACTGCTGGGTATCTACCCAAAGGAACAACAGTCATTATATTGAAAAGACACTTGCACTGCATGTCCATCACAGCACAATTCACAATTGCAAAGATGTAAAATCAACCTAACTGCCCATCAACTGATCAGTGAATAATAAAAATGTATATATGTGTGTGTGTGTGTGTATACACATTTGTCAGATGTCACACACACACACAGATATATACACATATATTGTCAGATGTACAGTGTGTGAATATATACATGCCATTTAATATTATGTCTTTAACAACAGCTTGGATGAAACTGGAGAAAATCATCTTAAGTGAACTAACTTAGGAACAGAAAATGAAACACTGCATGTTCTCACTGCTAAGTGGAAGATAAACCAAGGATCTGCAAAGGTCCAGAGAATGGTGTAATGGACACTGGAAACCTGGAAAGGGGAGAATGGAAGGAGGGGAGGGGTGAAAAATCACCCTATAGGTACAATGGGCACAGTTGGAGGGGATGGATATAATTAAAGCCCAGACTTCTCACCATTATACAATTCATCCATGTCACCAAAAATTATCTGTACCCCCTAAATTTATTGATATAAAAAATGGAAGTATATACAAAAATAAGCTCAGTTTTCCACGATTCATACACTTCCAGTCTTGCAATGACTCAAAAGGGATAAATCAGCTGAAAAGATTGGTTTGTCCTATGAAAATCCTCTTAATTTTGGAACAGAGTAAGCATGTAAATAAATCAATGTATACATATATGCATAAATACCAAAAACAATGATGAAGTTGGAAAAATTTAAATGACAAAAATCTTCCTGAAGAAAATGAACCTTTTAGATTAAAAAAAAATCAAATATTGCTTAAAAAATTCTATCTCTTCCTAATTTTATAAAAGTGTTCTTTCATTTAACTGTTTTTTTTTCCCTGAGCAATAAACTTGATATTCTCTTCCTTTATGAGGAAATTAAGAAAGATATAGACCGGGCTCGGTAGCTCAGCCTGTAATCCCAGCACTTTGGGAGGTTGAGGCGAGTGGATTGCCTGAGCCTGCAGGTTCAAGACCCGCCAGGGTAACTTGGCTAGACCTCTTCTCCACAATAGATCAAAAATTAGCCGGGCATGGTAACGCACGCCTGTAGTTCTGGTTTACTTGGAAGGCTGAGGTGGAAGGATCGCCTGAGCCCAGCAGGTTGAGGCTGCGGCGGCTGGGAGCGTGCCACTGCACTCCAGCCTGGGTGACAGAGTGAGACTCCAACTCAAAAAAACCAAAACAAAACAGATAGATAGATATAGACCTGTATCTTTCAAAGTCAAAGAAGAAAGCAAATATAAACAGTTGTCAAAGCAACAGGAGCCTTTTTTCCTAGGGGATTAACTGCTTTAAACTGACCATGATATTGTGGTTATAATGTACCCATTTAATGATAGCAATAATGATGTTGATGATTAATGAAAGGATTTGTAAGCATCTTTAGGAAGACAAGGAAATAAAAATAGAAAGACTTAAAGCAGCCAGGCTCGGTGACTCAACCTGTAATCCTGCGCCTTTGGGAGGCTGAGGTGAGAGGATTGCCTGAGCCCGCGGGTTCGAGACCCACCTGGGCAGCAAGACCTCATCTCTACAATAAATCAAAAAATCAACCGGGCATGGTGGCACATGCCTGTAATTCCGGCTACTGGGAAGGCTGAGGCAGAAGGATCACCGGAGCCCAGCAGGTCGAGGCTGCGGTGGCCGGGAGCGGCCACTGCACTCCAGTCTGGGCGACAGAGTGAGACTCCAACTCAAAAAAAAAAAAAACACCAAAGAAATTAAACAAATTGCCTCAGTGTAACGCAAATATAAATATCCATGAACCAACCAGATTCCATGAGGGAAAACACAAAAGTATTTTAATCACAATCGGTATGCTTTGAGGCATTTAGCCGCAGGATACAGAAAAATAACCAGAAAGTAAAAGGTTTCAAATCATGGGGCAATCCTCAACAGGGTATTTGTTTAGCTAGAGAGACTCTTCAAATTTCTCTTCTCAGCAATTCAGCAAAAGCTATATGGTGTACTAAGTATAACCTTAATTTGTCTATACTGGAGGAGGGTGACAAAACAGTCAGAACCATACAAATCTGTTTAGTCATAGAGCAGTACGAAACCTGTGTCTTAATGATTTTTTGCTAGACTTTAAGTAATTGGAAATGTAAATGCTGTAAATTCTCTACTGCTGCCCCTTCAGCTCTGAAATCACTAGTCAGCGTGATATTCAACAGGATGCGAACAGAAGCTTATAATCCCAAAACATGGCAACCGTTTTCAAGATAGAAGACAGAATTCAGTCAAGTACCAGTTATAGTTCAAGGTTTCAGGAATATGTGAGGTTGTAGGAATTGGTGGTTAACGCTAGAACCATGAGTCACTTTAATATATCACTTGCAATTTTCATCTGTGTGTATTTTCTGTGTCATAAACGGTTTATAATTCACTATCAGGTGCTTTCTCATTCTTTGGAGAGGCCATGTAGCTTACAAGAAAAAGCAAAAACTTTAAAGACAGATAAACCTATTCAATCCAATGCTGCTGCATAATAGCAACATAATATTGGGGGAATGTTACTTAATTTCACGAAGCATCAGTTGTCTTCTGTCAATTTAAAAAACTCCACCTTGAGTGACCATGCTGAAGATGAAGATTCATATATGAAAGTTAATGTAGATGAAGCTGAAAATGAAGGTATATACAATACATTTGAGCCCTCAACAACATGGGTTTGAACTGTACAGGGTCTACTTATATGTCATTTCTTTTTCAATAAAAGTTACAGTGAGTGCGCCTGTATTCCTGTACTCTTCTGCCTTTGCCAAAAAAACACGTTTTCTCAGGGTCTCAGTTCTGTTTTAATGGATCTAGAACAAACCACATGGTGAAGAATTGTGTGAGTAAGTAGAAACTCATTTTTGTGTCTGTGTGGGTGGATCAGCACAAAAGTATATGGTCCATTCAGGAGTCCAAAAAGGAGTCCAAACTGAATCCTAGTTTGAAATTTTCTCCTAAACAAGCTTTATTTTCCTGATTTTAATTGCTCCTGATATCACTGTAAAAGATCAAAAGTACTTTCGTTACTACTCTATAATTTGTTCACAGATCACTTTTGAAAATTGGGGAAAATAGGTATGTTGGTGTGGTCTTTTGGAATCTGTATGGTATTCCATCTTTGTAGAACATTGCTATTTTTTTTGCAACTTTCCCCAACTTCTAGGTAACCTAATTCTCACTGTAACTTTTAACTATGTGCTTTTTGCATTACTTATGAAAATCTTGCATATTTCAAGAGAATATCTGAGGTCTTAAACATTTGTGAAATCCAAATTGTAATAGAAATGATTTCTGCTTGGGCATTTATGTGTGTACACCCAGTTACATAAAATGGTGAAATGAGGAAAACATGAGAACCAATTATGTAAAATGATTTCCAGAACTATCAAATAAAATAAGGTCATCAAAGATGTTTTTAAAAAAAAGATAATTGAGGATTTTTTGCTCCAACAACTCCATTTATGTCACAATTTCTTGCTTTATAAACCTCAAATTTACACTTTTATTCTGTACATATCTTATTATGACTCAAAGCAAACTAGCACTAAAAAATTGTATTCATTCTGCTCAGATATGCAAGGAGAAGTGAAAGCAGAGTGAAGAGTTAACCAGGAAAAAATTGCACCTAAGGTGAACAATATGAAAGAGAATGTAAGTTTGGAGGAGTTATCCATTATCTAAATAAAACAGAAGGGCTAAAATGTTTGAAATGTATAAAATTTTACAGAGAATTATGCTATTCTTTGCATACAAACAGTGATGTTATATGTTGAGAATGAGATGAGTGTACAATTACGCAGAGTCTTTTCATCATAATGATGGATGTAGCTAGCAATGGTTACAGGGGCGAAAGCATGACCAGACTGACCAATGGACCAGTGTCCACTGGGGTCTCACTGATTTATAGTATTTTATGAAGAATAGTAAAGGTGAGTTCAAATTGGGAAATTGCCTTTGGTAGAAGTAAGATGCAATTTTTGAAAACATTTCCAAATGCGTTCAAAAACCCCTCAATTACATTATGCGCTGAGCATAGGTTTTAGTATCAGATATCTAAAAGCAGTGGCCTATTTAGTTTATTGAAATTTATTCGCTTTCAACCCTAATGCATCAGTAGCAGTGAGGCATAGCAGAGACGACAAGTGATACTAGTTTCTACTTGAATAAAATTAGACTTTTTGAAATTGACTGTTTAACCTTGTACTTTATCAGTGAGTCACTTTCTCACGGTGGCCCATGTTAGTGCTTATGCTGTACTGATGTACACCAGCAATACTAAAAAACTGGTCAAAGTCATTGTTCCAGACAAACCTGCAGCTATATGACTAAGTTGGTCTTGGTTTACTAAGTAGTCAGCAGAACAGTACCATGCTACGAACTCCTCAAAACGTTCTCACAGTTTCCCATGTCTTTTACTAAATTTCCAGCATTAAAATAAGAAGAATGAAACAATGATAGTAATAATAAGAACAAAAAGAGAGTGAGAAGAGACAAACGTTTTAGAAAAAGGGAATGACACACTATGCCAAATTGCAATTTACTCCATTATATATCTCTAGACATAAACTACTCTAAAAAGTAATTTTATGTAAATATGAGCACTGAAACCCCCCATCTAACACTAACCTTTTGAAACCATGACAAGAGAAATAAAATAAGACATCTCATAATTCCAGTTTTACTATACTGTGAAACAATAGTCACTTCACCTTCAAGGGACATCTCCGTGAACACACATACCCAGTTTTCACTATGTGACACCCCCATAAAAATGAATTCTAGACAAAATGAGTTTAATACTTGCAGTAAAACATTTATTTAACAAAATCCTTACACATTAGTGGTACCTCTAAAAAATGACAAGTCTAGGCAAACAGAAGTTCAACTGTGAAGCATAGATAACATGTTCTTCTGCATTGAGCTCCCAGATGAGTTAATGTTTCCAAAAACCACTGACAAGATGTCAACAAATACAACACCGAGATGACCAGGGGAATGACAACTATTTTATTAAGAAGACAGCTGGGCAATCAAAAAACATCTTGCAACTAAAACGAGTCATAAAACATTGGAAGGGCCAGTTTCAGAGTATTTTGCTATATTGTTGCAAGGATATTTATTTCAAAATAAAAAGTATAGTGACTATTATAAAAGAGAGGTTTTTAGTAATTATTTCTCCCAAAGACTTTCTTCATTTCATGTCAATTTGGCTGGCATGGTACAATGAAAATCATTAATAAATTTTAGAATTAAATAACATGAAGATGAAATGCTTTATGCAGTCTAAACCTTTTAGAATAATTGTGTATAATTATTATTTGACACACAGATTATATGCTATGGCCTGGTGGTGGGAGGTGGGACCTTTAAGAGGCGATTAGTTATTAAGAAGGATCAATGCTCTATCATAGGACTGGGTTAATTCTCATAGAAGTGAGTTCTCTCTCTCTCTGCAGACTAGATTGGTTACCTCTAGAGCAGGTTGTTATAAAGTGAGGCCACCTGTTGAATTTTTCCCCTTTCACAAGTATCCACTTTCATTTCTGCTTCTTTGTCATATTAGGACACAGCATCAGGCACTTAACAGAAGCTGACCGTACTTGACTACCTGATTTTGGACTTTGCAGCCTCCAGAACCATGTCCCAAATCCTTTCTTCCCCTTCCCTCTTCTCTCTCTTTCTCTCTATCCCAATAAATCACCTATGCTTGAGTATTCTGTTATAGCAGCACACAAAGACACTGTGCTAAGAAAATCCAAACTAAGACTCACTAATTCATGTTATCAATTTGTCATACCCATTGCCATAAAAAATAGTAAATATTCTGGAAGTAGTGCCCATCTGTCTCTTCCTATTACCATGAAATGAGAAAATAAAAGGAATGAGATATCTTTGATCTTATCTGCTGTCATTTATATCTTGATTCTGAGATAATAGTACATGAATTGGACCAAAAAAAGGCCCACAAAAAAGACAAACCCAATGATACTGAATAGATTATGAAAAGAGAGAGAAAGAATATGACATGGGACTCTATGACAACATCATAACACAAATACCTCAGGAAATATATCCTCTGTCAACATTCATATTGCCAAAATCATGCAAGAAGAAGTAGAAAACTTGAATAAACCAATTACTATGGAAAAGACTAGAAAGATAATTAAATAACTACCATTCATGAAAGTACCAGGACTAGATATTCTCATATATGAGTTCTAAGAAACCTTTAGAAATCCAATCCTAGGCAACCTTCTTGGGTCCCCTCCTGCTCTGGGAGTTTTTCTGTCCTCTCAATAAATCCTGCTTTTGGGGAAAAAAAACAAAAACAAACAAAGAACTCCAATCCTATTTGAACTATTCCAGTCCACAGATGAAAATGCCCTTAATTTGTTTTCTGAAGGCTTTACAATTTACAAAATATTACAAGTAAAAAGTTATGACTCAACCTCATTTTTGAATACAGATGCAAAAAATGGAAATAATAATAGTAAAAGTAGAATATAACAATTGAATAAAAGAATAATCTATTACAAATAAGGTATAGCTTAGTAAAAGAATGTTGGGTTAACATCAGAACATGTATTAATCTAATTCAATAATCCAAAAATTTTAAAAAGACAATACTACATTATACTAACATTGACTAAAAGATATTTAATAAAATGCATTAGCCATACTTAATACTCGAAGGGAAATACTTAAATGTGGTAAAGCTCATTTACTGAATACATATAGCAATGACACAGTAAAATGCAAAGTACTCAAAGCTTTCCATTTAAATTCAGGAACTTGACTGAAATTTTTGCTATTGTCATTTATGCTTAACTTCTTCTTGTAGAGCCTTGTGAATGCAAGAAGATTATAAAATAAACGACAAGCGTTTCTTTTTAAACATAGGACCTGTGAAAACCAAAAAAGGCTAGCTAAATTATCACTACATAAATAAGAAAATTTGGTCATGATAAATATGCCAAATCAACATATTTTCTCCGTTTTAATTGTAAGAACTTTGAGGGGAGAAATATTCCATTAATAATTGTTATAAAGCCAATATATTATGTAAAAAATAAATATAACAAAGCAAAAAACTATATGAAAAAGTCTAAAAAGTTTTACTGACGATAAAAATAAAATGAGAGAAAATAATGGAATGACATGACTTATTCTTGGATGGAGAGTCTAAACCTCGCAGATTCTTTTGCTCCAATTATTTTTTAAAGTAGTTTAAATTGCAATTTTGTTCAGAATGGAATATAATGACTTTTAAATTAACATTAAAGAATAAATGCTGAAGAATAGCCACGGAATATAAGAACAAGTAAAATAGTGAATAGACTTGTTTTACCATATGCCAGAATATGCTACAGCACATTAGTAATCACCAATTAGGTAGTGACATATGTATACAAACAAATTAGCGAAACATAATAGAGAATCGAAAAAAAATGTTAGTGTATATGGTACTTTGATATACACAATAAAGTCATTCCAATTATTTGGGAAAAGAAATTATGGCATCAATGGTTACCCATGGAGAATATAATAGTTTTGGTGCCTTATGAAATATTAAATACTAAAATATATTCCAAATAAACTGAAAGTTTACTGCATAAAATTTTTTTAAAAGTATTTTATTTTTTTCAAGGACCTAAAAAAGTATTTATTCATTTTTAACTCAAATTTTAAGCACGACTACACTAACATTTAGACATGGAAAGATGAATAACTCTTCAGTCTGCTTTTTCTGCTTGAGAGCCAGGAAAGGAAAGAGAAAATTATCATATGGAGTTTTAAGCACCCTGGCAGAGGCATGTGATCAGCATAGTGATATATAAACATTGAAGAGTGATATCTGATGAATATTAAGGGACTAAAAGAGATCTATAGAAAGAAACAATGTCTAAATTAAATGAAAAACAAGAAATATTTCAGAAAAAATGTGGGAGATTACATGTTTACCTTATGATGAGTAAATCTTTTTATCAGAAAGGAAATTCAGAAATTATAAATATTTTACTAGATAAAAACTAAAATAAAAATTATTTTTGCCCAGGTGACCAAAATTAAAAAAAAAGAAATATGGAAAACATCATAATACAAATGGAAGGATAACAGGTTAAATAAAATAATAGGTACTGGGAGAACCAATAACAGGGGAGGTGGGGAGAGGGCTTAGGCCTCAGAAATTAACTGTGGGGTACAAAGTTCACTAACTGGGAAATAGGCCACCTGAGACCCAAACCTAATAACAACCCAATATGTCCATGTAACAAACAGTGCCTGTGTACCCCCGAATCTAAAATAAAGATGAAAAAAATGGTTCATCTCTATAAATAAAAACTGAAAATAATAAGATAAACATATCAAACACTGGGCAAATATATGGACTTTTACAGATTTTTAAATTGACAATACATACGAAGGGTAATCTGGTAATATAAAATTAAATAGAAGTTCGTGATATAATGATAAGGAAAAAATGGCATTTATCATGAAGACCCCAAAAGCAAATGCAACAGCAACAAAAATAGACAAACGGGACTTAATTAAACTACAAAGCTTCTGCACCATAAAATAATCAACAGAGTGAACAGAAAACCTACAGAATGGGAGAAAAATATCTGCAAAATTATGCCCCGACGAAAGACTAATATCCAGAATCTACAAGGAACTCAAGCAACTCAACATATAAAAAGCAAACAACCCCATCAAAAAGTGAATGAAGAATGTGAATCAATACTTCACAAATTAAGACATATCAGTGGCCAACAAACATGAAAAAATGTTCAACATCACTAATCATGAGAGAATGCAAATTAAAACCACACTGAGATCTCATGTTACAAGCCATAATGGCTGTCATTAAAAAGTGCAGAAGTAAAGGGAACGCTTCATACACTGTTGGAGGGAATGTAAACTGCTTCGACTTCTATGGAACACAGTATGGAGATTTCTCAAAGAACTAAAAATAAAACTACCATGCAACATGGCAATCTTACTACTGGGTACCTACCCAAAGGAAAATAAGTCATTATACAAGAAAGAAACTTGATGTTTGTATGGTCATTGTAGCGCTATTTACAATAGCAAAGTCTTGGAAACAACTTATGTTCCCATCAAGAGTTCACAGGAAAATGTGATACACACATATACCATAGAATACTACACAGCCATAAAAAAAGAATGAAATTATGCCATGTGCTCAGCTCTCATTGATAATAAGAAAATGATTCCAAAGTAAAACAAGCTTAATGCCAGTTAATAGTTATTGTTACACTTTTGGTTCAAAAACGACAAACTGAGTGTGCAACATGTACATGTCTACAACTATTAGTAGTAAAGCATTAGCAACAGAGAGATTTTAGCCAACTGATGGAAGAGGAAGATGAGACAGACTGATTAATAAGCAGAATGGGGCAACTGCCAATCTATAATATAGATGGAAAAACAAAAGAGACAAAGAAAGCACAAGGCAGAATTCTGTATACTCTGGAGTCCTAGGCAAGGAACATGTGACCAAAGGTCAGTGTAAAATGTTGGCTGCAGAGCAGGGGTAACCCGCTATCATTTTTAAAACCACCCAGGCATTTGTCTTTCTAGAGAACACAAGGAGATTTCTGACAAATAAATTAAAAACCATAATATATACTAACTGTTAAATATAACTACCTCTGGATAACAAAGGCAAATGTTCAAAAGCACAGAGAGTCATCAAACTATACATGCGGAGTCCAGAGTTGAAGGCGTAGGGAAGTTCAAACTTTGCCTCAGAAGTTTCCATAACAGAGTATGTTCGAACAAACTGACAATAGACAGAGTATCAGGAGAAAAGATATACGTAGTATTTAAGTGCATGAGAGTCACACAAAATATGCCACTCAAAGAAGAGCCAGATGGTGTGAAGATTTTGTAGCATGAAGAAATAGGGGCTTGAGGCATTTGGGAAAGGTGGTTAAGGAAGTTAAGGAAGGGGAAAAGGAGGAACCAAATGGGGAACAATATCTGTCATTATGCAGATAAAGCCTCCCAGGTAATAAAAGCAACCTGCAGAAGAATAAATAGGTGATAGTCTGTCTGGGTGTGGTGGTGACTTTTAATCTCCTTTCTGGTGATTAATCTTCCTTGGAGTTTGATGAGATTCCTAGGAAGAGAGTTCAAGAAAATTGAATTTCTTTTGGAAGAACTTCCTTTAGTCAGACAAGAGAAGGTCAGAGAAAGACCCACCTGGTGCTTTGGGAAAGAGAGGGACACAGAAGGATGGGAGAAAGTCAGAGAGACCTTGCTTCTTTAGTTCAAAATTGCCATTCTTTGGAATATAATTTTCTAAGCACAACAAAGGCATCCATAATTCTCCGGCCTATAAAATTTTGAAATAGGTCCCCATTTAGACACCTCATTTTGAAATGCCAAGACAGCAAGGCTAAAATGAATATTTCAAGCACTTCTTTTTAAAATATTTACAGATTGACATCAGAATTCCTATCAGTAGCACTGCTTCCTAGAATGCAATTGAAACATTACTTCAGTATACTAAGGAAGAAGGATTTTCAATCCTGAACTCTACATTTAGGCAAATTAGTACCCCAGTGTAAAGGTAGAATAAAATCATTTTCTGTCATGCAAGAACTCATAAAGTTATGTCACAAACATGTTTTTTCAGTTTGAAGAATATCAAAAAGAAAATAGATGTGATCTAAGAAAACTGAATATAATTTAGGAGAACAGAGCAGGGAAGATAAATGTATAATAGGCTTAGAGAGCAGACGCTTTACATAGGAGCCAAAGGATAGTGTACTAAGGAAGAAATCTCCTGGGGAGAAGAGAATGCCATTAAAAACAAAAAGCTACAGATGAAATCATGGTCAAATATAAGAAAATGTTCTAAATCTAAATAGTCAAACAACAGGTTTCAAAAATTCATACTGAATAAATATCAAGCAATTGATAAGATAGAATGTGTAAGAACAATGCCCATTTTTTTTCTCTTACAAGAAAAAATAAACACAACTAGAAACTTCAGAGGAGAAAAAACAATCTATAAAATCAAAGTGTGATCCAAAATTAAATTAAGTCATGTGATGTGGGAAGATTTTTATAAGATACTATCTAAGTTGAAAAATCAAGACGTGGGCAACCCCTCGGGTCCCCTCCCACCATGGAGCTTTTCTGTACTCTCAACAAATCCTGCTTTCTGAAAAAAAAGAAAAATCAAGAAATAACAGTACACACATACTTCAGAAGTAACCCCAAAAGAACTATAAAAAGATTAGGAACAGTTGGAGAAGAATAAGGAATAGGACTTTTTAAAAAATTATAAGCCCAATTTTACTTTTTGATTAAAAAAAAAAAGAATTAATACGATTTTTTTAATTTTAGAAAAAAACTAATACATGTAAATACATATCACAGCATATCTTTTCTTCAAAAATCATTTTCCAAAATTATTAGATTATTTTTAGAAGTGAATTCAGACCGTCAAATGTAATTATTTACATGTACAACATTCTATAAATTTTTGATCATAGCCTCAAACCAGAATGAGAGCACAAAGTATCTTCTTGAAGAACAAATGGCCCACATGTCCCCAAGGGAACACATTCTTTTGAGAATAAATTGCATTCTCAATGTTGCATTATTACATTTATTTTAGGACTACAGGCTAAATCCATTAAATTTGTAATGATGTTTTTTTTCCCCCCCTCCTAGGCTTATGGAAAAAGACTTATTTTCACAACTTCTCTAAGTCATTAGAAGTATTGTTAATTTACTACTATCTCGAGTCTCTTCATCTCTAATCTACATTGATTTTCTGTCCGAACCACAGAAAGCATGCATTTGTAATGCTTTAGCTGCAATAGTTTTCGTTTGGATATTTTTTCTCTTAGAGAAATTGAATAGAAGTGGCAAAACAACTACTTGAACATAGATTAATAACTTCCTAAAATTACTTGAAGGAGGGCACAATTTTTTTAGGGAGGTAACATTTTATTAGATTTAGAAAAGCATATGACCTGAAAAAAGGACTTAAGAAGTACTCCCCATTTATTGCTGTTGGTGATATTCTCTGTGGAGATCTGAGTTCCATCAGGAAATAATAAATTCAGGAAATTTAGAGAAGATTCTCCCCCCACACATATACACACATACACATACCAATTAAGTATGTGGCTCTTTGCTTTTACAAACCCACTAAGGTGTCTACGGATTTTTCAAATTGTTTTATTAGACTGTTTTTACAAAAGAGATCTTGGCTTTGTCTTTTGGTGCTCAAGTCACCATGTGACCCTGTGCCTTGTGCAGGATATCCTGGGGCTCCTTTTCTTTAGCATGTTAGCTCTAGAAAAAGCAAAGCTAAGGAAGTCAAAGCAAGTGACACCTTGTCTGAAACTGACCTTGCCGCATTAGGGAAAAAGAGGATGTATGTCAGTTTACAAATAAACACTTATAAACAGTCAAGTGTATCACATTAAGAAAAAAAGGCTGGGTGCGGTAACTCAAGCACTTTGGCAGGTTGAGGTGAGAGGATTGCCTGGCCCAGGGATTCGAGACCAGCCTGGGCAACTTGGCGAGACCTCATCTCTACAATAAATCAAAAAATTAGCTGGATGTGGTAGCATGCGCCTACAGTTCTAGCTACTTGGAAGACTGAGAACGGAATTCAGCACATCGACCCTGGGATGACATGAGTGTACCACTGCACTCCAGCCTGGGTGATAGAGTGAGACTGTGACTCAAAAAAAAGAAAAAAGAAAAGAAAAAGAAAAAAATCATAGTGAAAAAGCAGAGTGGCTTAAATTGGTGAGCAGAAGTTCAGTGCTCAGGATTAATCAGAAATCACCCTTTAAACTTTAAACTATGACACAAAAATTAACTCTAAATGAATCAAAGACATAAACATAAAACCTCAAACTATAAGAATCTTAGAAAATGCAGGAGACTGCCTTATGGATATTGGAACTGGCAACCAATTCCTATTCAGAATTCTAAAAGCAAATACCTTAAGAAATTAGACAGACAAGTGGGACTTCATCAAACTAACAAGCTTCTGCAAAGCAAAAGAAACCATCAAGAGAGCAGGGAGACAGCCCACAGAATGGGAAAAAGTATTTGCCAATTGTATATCTGACAAAGGCCTAACATCTAGGATCTACAAGAAACTCAAACACGCCGAAAGGAAAAAAACAAACAGCTCCTTTAGAAAGTGGGCAAAAGACATGAATAGACACTTCTAAGAAGAAGATTTATGGGCAGCCAACAGACACATGAAAAATGCTCAGTCTCACTCATCATCAGAGAAATGGAAATCAAAACCACATTGAGATACCACCTAACCCCAGTAAGAATGGCCATCATTAATCAAACAAGCAACAACAGATACTGGCGAGGATGTGGAGAAAAAGGAACGCTTCTACACTGCTGGTGGGAATGCATACTAGGGCAACCTCTTTGGAAGACAGTGTGGCAGTTTCTGAAAGAACTAGAAATTGACCTTCCATATGACCCAGCAATTCCTCTATTGGGAATATGCCCAGAGGAACTCAGATCATTCTACCAAAAAGATGACTGCACACGTATGTTTGTTGCAGCTGTATTCACAATAGCAAAAACATGGAACCCACCATGTTGCCCATCAAAGCTGGATTGGATAAAAAAATGTGGTACATGCCACACAATGGAATACTATGCAGCCATAAAGAAGAACAAATACATGGATTTCATAGCAACTTGGATGGATTTGGAGTCAATCACACTCAGTGATCTATCACAGAAGCAAAGAACAGAGTACCATATGTTCTCACTTATATGCGGACCTTGAATAATTATGATACTATAAGAAAGCGTTTGGCAGTAATGGGAAACTGTCAGGAGAGGGAGGGTGGGATTGGCAATTGAGGGAAACTGCTGGGGGAGGGAGGGGCACACCTCATCCACAAGGGCACCTGAATAATCAATGTTTGTATGCCTAACGCTGAATTGTACCCCACATCTTTATAATAAAAAAATAATAATAATTTAAAAAAAACTTTCAACCATGAACTAAAAAGAGTATTTAATTATTGCCTTTATTATTTTGGAAGAAGGAGTGGAGTTATTATTATCTTATAGTTTATTATCCTTAGTATACAAGGCATGAGGATTCATGCATATTGGCTTTTCCTTCTAACCATCAGGGCACTGCTTCATCACATCATTTTACTTTTTCAGTAACAAAACAGGAAACCAATCTCAATGTTTCCCACTCACTTGATTTTAGGATTAGTTGTAGTCTAAACTGATATCACGATTACATTTCTTATTAGATACAATAACACATATGTATTATTGGTATTTCCTAGGTCTTTTGCATTTTCTATATATTTTAAATATTTTCTCAATTACATAGAAATAAATTCTCCCATAAATTATATAAAATTTTTTACAAAAAAAGTGGAAAGAGATACTTTGTCCTTATTAAAAATACAATAGATGGATAGTATTATGTATACATGTGTATATATGCATATATATGAATCATCATCAAAATCCTAAATGCTGCAGAAAAAGAATAAAATATCATTCTAATTCACTGTTACTAGAGATGAAAAATAGCCTATGATACTGATCTCCTACAATAATTACATATCTGTCTCTAAGGGTTTTCTGTTCTAAATTCTTGAGACATGAGGTCATTCCCTATTGAAAACAGAGCTAAAAACATAATCCTTGATATGGGTGTGGCAGGGTCCAACTTAAAATCGAAATCCTCATGGAATTATCATGTCATGACGAATTTTAAATTTGTTCACAATTCAACAAAACTTTTTTTTCATTTATCAGAGAGACTGTGTCCCTAAGAGGCAGTTTAGGAAGGTGGTTATGAACAAGCTTTACCCATCAGGAAGGTCTGGGTCAACATCTCAACTCTACTCTTTCCTAGGCATGTAAGCTTGGATAAGACTTATGTCAAGTTAATGTGAAGTTTATAGGATTTATCAAAAAAGATATGCAGGATAATCATTCATGAAATTGGTAAGAAAAAAGAAACATGATTCCTATAAATAACTGCTGTAACTTTAGTATACTATCACTGTCTTTGTCTCTGTTTTTAGGAAATTTGAGTAATAGACTTTTAGCTATTTTGAATTTAATTCTAGTTTGGGGAATGAGTTTGCCCCAAAGGAAGGAAAGGAGAAAGGGAGGGAGGAATGGAGGGGGGGGGGGGTTGGAAGGCAAGAAGGAAGGAAGGCCATTTTTTCAAGTGCGTTTTTCTTTGGTAGTGTAACCAAGAAGCATTGCATTACTAGATAGGAAACTACCAACACATTCCTCAGATTATTTTAGACAACATAAAGCAATGAAACTCATGAACATTTTTGCCAGTAACTAGCAAACGCTGGGTCTCCCAAACCACACTCTCCTTGCCAGTGTCTTTAGCACAAATGAAGATGCATTATACCATTCCATTTATGATATGAAGTTATACTTTCATGGGAGCCATGTATACATTGTATACATTTACGAATATATTACTCCAATGGATAAAATCGGGTCTTTTCGTTGAAATTTGATGTTTTTGAGAAAACACAACACAGATTGTTTCTATGGATTCCAGTTTCAGATTTACTTTGCTTGGAATTGAAAATTATCTATTTAATTTTCCTTCAACATATTACATTCCATGAATTTCCTAAGACTCAAAGGTACTCATGAGTTCTTGTTCCAATTACATGTTCAAAATTTTAATTTAAAAATTTTTTTTTATTTTAAAGGTGTCTGGTACAATCCAGGGTTAGGTATACAAATAGTCATTGTACAGGTAAAGTTTGGGCCTCACTTTGGTTCCCACTTCACCTGGTCTAAGATCACGTATCCTTATGGATGAGGTGTGTCCTTCCCCTCCCCGGGCAGTTTCCCTCTACCGTCAATCCCTTTCTTATAGTATTATGATAATTGTTCAGGGTTCGCTTATGCTTGGGAACACGTAGTACTCGGTTCTTTGTTTCTGTGATAGATCACTCAGGATTATAGACTCGAAGTCCATCCAAGTTGCTACAAAATTCATAATTTTGTCCTTCTTTATGGCTGTGTAATATCCTATCATGTATATGTGTCATGTTTTTTTAAATCTAGTCCCCTTTTGATGGAAAGCATGGTTGGTTCCCTGTTTCTGCTATTGTAAATAGTGCAGCAATAAGCAAGTGTGTTCAGGTATCTTTTTAATAGAGTGATTTAAGTTCCTCTGGGTATAATCCCAGAAAGGAGATGGCTGGGTCACATGGAAGGTTGATTTTTAGATCTTTTAGGAATTGCCACACTGTTTTCCACAGAGGTTGTACTAGTTTTCTACCCCACCAGCAGTGTAGAACTGTTTCTTTTTGCCGTATCCTCTCCAGCATCTGCTGTTTTTTGAGTTATTGATGATGGCCATCCTGACTGGATATAGGTGGTACCTCAGTGTGGTTTTAATGTGCATTTCTTTGATGATTAATAAGGCTGAGCTTTTTTTGTGTGTATCTCTTGGCTGCTTGTATGTCTTCTTTTGGGAAGTGTCTATTAATATCTTTTGCCCACTTTTTAAAAGGGCTGTTTTTTTCTTTTTGGCATATTTGAGTTCCTTGTAGATCCCAGAGGTTAGTCTTTTGTCAGATATACACTTGGCAGATTTTTTTCCCATTCTGTGGGCTGTCTCCCCGCTCTCTTAATGGTTTCTTTTACTTTGCAGAAGCTTTTCAGTTTGATGAGGTCTCACGTGTCTATCTTATTTCTTATGGCATGGGCATTTGGGGGTTTGATCAGGAATTGGTTGCCAGTTCCTAACCAGAGACGTAAAAGACCTTTACAATGAAAATTATAAAACACTGCTCAAAGAATTCAAAGAAGACACAAACAGATGACAAAGTAATCCATGCTTATGTGCTGGAAGAATCATCATTGTTAAGATGCCCATCCCACTGAAGGCAATCTACAGATTTAACCTAATACCCATTAAATTACCATCATCAGCCGGGCTCGGTGGCTCAGCCTGTAATCCCGCGCCTTTGGGAGGTGAGGTGAGTGGATTGCCTGAGCCCGCGGGTTCGAGACCCATCTCTGCAGCGAGACCTCATCTCTACAATAAATTTAAAAAAATCAGCCGGGCGTGGTAGCACGCGACTGTAATTCCGGCTACTTGGAAGGCTGAGGCGGAAGGATGGCCGGAGCCCAGCAGGTCGAGGCTGCGGTGGCCGGGAGCGGCCACTGCACTCCAGTCTGGGTGACAGAGTGAGACTCCAACTCAAAAAAAAACCCAAACAAACAAATTACCATCATCATTCTTCTCAGACCCGGAAATGACAATTCATATGGAAATTCATATGGAAACATAAACGACCAAAACAATCCTCAGCAAAAGAAACAAAGCAGGAGGTATCACACTTCCAGACAATAAACTTTATTATAAGGCTACAATAATCAAAACAGCCTGGTATTGGTACAAGAACAGGCATATAGACTGATGGAACAGGATAGAGATTCTAGAAGCAAAAACTCAAAAACTCAAATTCACAACCAACTCATCTTTGACAAAGTCTCCACCAATTAATGGGGAGGGGTGAACTTATTCAGTAAATGGTGCTGGAAAAACTGGCTGACCACATGCAGAAGATTAAAACAACACACCTACCTATTACCACTCACAAAAATCAACTCTAAATGGATCAAAGACCTAATCGTAAAACCTCAAACTATAAGGACTTTAGAAAATGCAAGGGACACCCTTACGGAAATTAAAATTTTAGTTTTTTTCTTCCTTGCTACTTTAAAAAAGGATAGTGAAGAAAACAAAAATAATTAACAATATTCTCTTTTATTTATTGAGTGATATGTCTACATGCTTGAGAGAATGTCTACATGCTTTTGGGGGGGTAGGGGATCAATTAAACACAACAAAATATCCTGTATATCATTAGAAACTCTTTCAAAATAGCAAATATCTGTAGACTCAATTTCAGGAAATCTTCTTTTATAATAAAATTAGAGATAGGGATAATGAAACCTTATCTCTTTCAAAATGATACTTAAATTTTATAATTTTAAAATAAATGGAAAATATCCAAGAGGAAATAAAAATTGGTAATGAACATGTGAAAAAGTACAATTCCCTAAAGATAAGAAATACAATTTAAAACAAAAATGACAGTTTTTTTTTTCTCTTATCAAATGACCAAGTATTAGAACAGATAATATACAGGGTTAGCAACCAGGCAGTAAAAAAGACTCAACTATACATTAGTAGGAGGAAATTCAGTAAAATAACTTTGGATAGGTTATTGTCAAGTATATGCTAAAAGTCTTAAAATTGTTCATATGATTTGATTACTTGTAAATGCTTCTCTTAAGGAATAATTCACAAATGAAGATAAGAGTATATTTTATTCAGGATGATTAGAGGGGATTATCGATCATGGAAACTCATGTAGCATAATGTACGTTAATGGATTAAATGAACAATGGAATAGTTATATTAATCTTAAAATTGCTTGACATAATGCTCAATAAAATAATTAAGTCATACTTGAATATATAGCATGATCAGACATGTTTCATTTGTATGCATATGACAGAAACATGCAAAAACAGTAATAAATTTCAGTCATGAAATTATGGAAAGTATTTGCTTATTCTCCTATTGAGTTATTTCATAATGTTCAAGTATAAACGGTACATATAAAAATCATAAAGGCCTATATTTTTAGAGGAGAGGAGAATAAATTTAATTGTTAAATCTAAGTCTCCAGTATACAGAAAAAGCCTTTGGAAATTTCTTGACTGCAGCAATACGTTATTGTCGGTTGCAGGTTACCCCAATCATGTATTTTTTTTGAAATCCAAATCTTTCATTGACAAGAATTTCTGTCATTTATGATTCCATTTAAGTGTCTTTTAAGTGTACTTTCTTTTGTCATCGAGTTCTCTATTTTCCTGAATCCATTTTTGGTCTTCAACTATCATGGCATCATGGCCATCAGACCATGGCCATTAGATTTCATAGTATAACTACTCAAAGACATATTTGACTCTTGAGCAATATAGACGTGAGTATATGGTTCCAATTACACACAAGTTTTCTTCTGAATCTGCCACTCTGGAACAGTAAGAACAACTCGTCCTCTTCTGTCTTCTAAGCCTATTCAACTTGAAGACAATGAGGGTGAAGACCTGATGATGATCCATTTCCACTTAACGAATGATATATATATATATATAGTCTCTTTGTGATTTTTCTTAATAACATTTTCTTTTCTTTAGCTTATTTTTTTCTAAGAATACAGTATATAACACATGTGACATACAAACTATGTGTTAACTGTTCATGCTAGTGGTAAGGTTTCCAGTCAAGAGTAGGTTATTAGTAGTTAAGTGTTGGGGGGATAAAAGTTATATGCAGATTTTTGACTACACAGGGATTGGTGTCCTACCCCCCAAAGTGTCCATGAGTCAGCTGTAGTTTGTTGCACAGAAATTACACAGAAATAGATACTTAGAGCAGCAACTGATACCAGCAAGAGTGTGATACGGTAACACAAACCTAAAACACGTAGTATTGGTTTTGAGATAAGGAGGTGAGTGAGGCTGGAAGGGTAGCCAGGAAACTGTGAATGGAGAGAGGAGGAACAGTGAGGAAATATTTTTGAGTGCTGGAGAAGACTGATCGTAATTACTGCCAGAACAAGTATCTTGGCTATTGCCTGCAATAACTAGGAAGATAGAAAATATACCTATGAACTTGTGGGTCTGGCTAAGGGGATTTCCAAGCAAACTGCGGTCAGTGCTATTTGTCCTCTTTTAGTCACAGACAACATGATTTTATAAGAGAGAAATGAACTAAAAGATGATTTTCAAGCAGAATTTAAAGGACATAATTTCTCATTTATATTGCGTCTAGTTGACAAAAGATTCTCAGAGTAAGACATTGTCTTAAGGAAAAACAAAACAAAAAACAGCAAACAAAAAATAAATTCAGAGTGCTGTCTACAGGTTGAGATCAAATCAAGGGTGTAGCTCTCAGACACATTGTCAAGACCCCAGAAATATTTCAGATTGTGTCTAATAATCTCAGCTGCACAAAAGTTCTAAGAATCTTAAATTTAAAAGGTAATATGACCAGGCAATCTCACTCATCCCTTCCCTGTATCTGAAAGACCTGTGGACACATTTTTATTCAAAGGGATAAAATTATAATTTGAAAGGATTGTCAGTGGTGGAAAATTGGGGAAGGGCGATGGAAGGGGGCAGGATTGGCAGTAGTGGGATTCTGCCTGGTGGTTGGCAGAGGGGGCACACCTCATCAAGTGTACCTGAATAATAAACATTTGTATACTTAACCTTGAATTGTACCCCATATTTAAAATTAAAAATTAAAAAAAATTATAATTTGATACATAGCAATCCCACGAAATGTTTAAGAGTTGTAGCATCTTCGATAAAAGGGAAAGAAATAATTCAACCAATATCTGAAACATCTTTAAAATAATTTCCTTTCAGTCTATTGCTATATGATAATAAGACAACTACTATAGCTAATATTTGTTGAGTACTTTTTAAACAGCAAGCATTGTGTTCATGAGGTTTCACAGAATATTCTACTTCTCAAAACTACCCTCTGAGATTTTATTTTTATTTATTTTTTATTATTATTATTTTTATTTATTTATTTATTTTTTTGAGTTGGAGTCTCACTCTGTCGCCCAGACTGGACCTGCTGGGTTCCAGAGATCCTTCCGCCTCAGCCTTCCGACTAGCTGGAACTACAGGCACGTGCTACCATGCCTAGCTAATTTTTTTGATGTATTGTAGAGATGAGGTCTCGCCAAGTTGCCCAGGCGGGTCTTGAACCCACGGGCTCAGGCAATCCACTCACCTCAGTCTCCCAAAGCGTGGGATTACAGGCTGAGTCACCGAGCCTGGCTTAGCCTCTGAGTTTTTAAATGGTTCAAACATTGAAAATCAGGCCTAGATTTTTATCCCAAGAACTTTATCAGAAATGAAAATGAGATATTTATACGATGATATTTGGAGCAGCATTATTTAGAAGAATAAAATCCAGAAGGAACCTCAAAGACTAAGAAATTGAAAAGATAAATTAAGAATTTTTCATATAATATTTAACAATATATCAATTCATCAAAGCTTTATGAGTTAAGACAATTATTACTTTTGTTTTAAAGATTAAAAAACTAAAGATTGGTGAGGCGAAATTGTCCAAAGTCACACAGAATTTGGCAGACCCAAGATGTCAGTCAGTATCACGACCTCAGAGGATCTGCTCCCAACCACTGCACAATCCTCCCTACACTGGATCAAATTACAATTCATAAAAGAAAAAGGACATTACTATCATATCATGGGCCTTGAAAAACTTCACCCTGCGACAGGACACCTCCCGCTGTTTACAAGATTTAGATGGCTACTTAGCCTCAGAGGTGACACACTGGGGTCTGGGCATGCACCAGGAGGTGAGGACTGGCAGCTTCCCAGTCCTCTTTTCCCAGAGAGTAGATCTTTTGGGTCCAGCCTTAGCCCATTCCTTATCTGAAAACCAGAGAACTTTATCTAGGTTTCAGATGACAGAGGGACTAGGTCAGAGGAGAGCACCTTTTCTGAGAAGGAGGCTTTCATAGCCTGAGAGGCCTGCTGGTTTGAACTGAACAAAGTAGAGCTTTCATGGCACTATCTTCCATACGTGCCTTTACCACAAACTTGCTTTACAATTTTAAATAAATGCCTATAGTCTTTTCTTTTTTCTTTTATAGTCAAAAATAGAAGAGATAGAACAAAATGATGAAACTTAAAAAAAAAAAAAAACGACATTAATGAAGAGCAATAGCCGAGATCTGAGGCACATACAAAAGTAAAAAAAAGAAAAACCCTGAGTTATGGTTCCCATAGCAACTGCAACACAGTTGGATTTCACTTTTATGTTAAGTAAGTTTAACTTGAGTGGGAATGCAAAATATTTCCTTTCAGCCAAAAAAAGAATTATGGAGAACACAGAGACAATGGTCTAGAATATTCTAGCTTTCAAGTATGTCAAATATAGCCCCCAAATTTGTATTAATTTCTTGTGTTAATATTTTCCCATAAGTAGTATATGTTCATTTGTATTTACTTTAAACTATCTTTGTTCAATTCATAAAATGTGATTTCTTAAAATGAAAAAAAAATTCCCATTAAAATCTATTAGATCAGAGGCCATGACTTTACAATTTAGAACATAAGAACACGGTTCTGCTTGTAATGATTAAGAGAATATTTGCTGAAAGTACAATTGATGAAAACACAGACTGATTGCATTCATTATCAAGTGCTTTAAACTTGACATTTCTGTTACTGTTGATGTAATCTGAAACTATAAAAATAAACACATAGTGCTTAAAAGAGGGTACACATATCCTTAAGACATGATATACACATAATTTTTCAAAAGATTGGTAGTTTGCATATCTCTCTGTAGTTCATTAAGATAAAAAAAAGAGCAGAACAGATACTTACTCCTGTTATGTAACGAGGTCTATATTGAATAGTTCCAAATAAACCAAGAATGACGATAATAATGTGTATAAAATTTGCCAGGATAGGTGCCCACTGATATCCAAGGAAGTCAAATATTTGCCTCTCCAGCACACAAACCTAAAATAGCAAAACAGGATGGATAGATCAGCACGTGTGAGAAACATCACAGCGGTGAGGAAAAAAAAGATCATATGGTTATTATAATTAGCAATTATAACTGTGTTACCATATTTGGCATTTGTCTTTAACTAATGGTGAGAATGACATTTTCAGGTATATTTCAAAGGAAGACCATCGAAGCTGTGGATCCACAGAGAGCTACATTCCTTTCAGGGATAATTTTGTGGAAAAATCAAGCAGTATTCACAGGATGTCATCTTTGCAGTAACAGGCTAAATTATATTGTCATATGTACTGTCAAACACTTGAAGTCATCAACCAGGAAGTTAGGGAAGTCCACACAAAGAGTTTGTTATTAGGATCTGCTCAAATGTCATTGTATAAGTTGGGAATACAACAAGGAAGTTAGATGTAAAAGAAAAAAAACTCTCTTCAGCAAGACACTTGGATTCTGGACATGGACCTGCCAGCAATCAGCTAAGTCATTTCCCCTCTCAATTGTCTGATACCTCATTTGTAAAATACAGGACTTCGAGTAGGTGTATAGGGTCCATCTAGTTTGAATAGTGTTGGATTCTAAATATAATATGAATTCTAAATATAATATGACTTTCTGTCATACCCAACCACCTGTAGTAACTAGGTCGAAAAGGATCCTAAAAGAAAATTAGAACAATAAAAAGCAAAAACAAAAATGAAGCACCACTGTTATAACAGCAAGACACTTAAGGCATTTCAAATTATGCTACTTTCATCTGTGCTTACAACTTTATAATTAGGTCATATATAAAAATCTAGGTAGTGGGAGGAAAAAAACAAAACCAACCAACCAAACAACATCAACAAACTGAGATTGGCTGGAAGTTGAGAAGGGCCATTTTAAGTTGAAAAGTGAAATCTAGTGGGCTGGCCAGAACACTGTCAAAAGTCCTGTTGGCTTACTCCCTCCTGTCTGTCCTCAGGTGGAATGGTAATAAGCGGTCTGATCAGAGAAAAGCTTTGTAAAAGACCTGATGTCCCACACCAAGATCGATATTTTTTTTCAGCCGGGTTTTCAAGGAAAATGATGATTTTTAAATCCCTAAATTGCTAACATCAGTATGCTTCAATGATATTTCTTGTCAGAAGGAAACACTGACTCTCAAAACAGGCAGTGTACTTTTCAACTAAATACTTGCACTCAGTTTGAAGACTTCTTGAAAGATCATTATTCCCACTGCAGTTCTTTAGCTGAGCAGCACGTTTTCCCATCAGGCATTGAAAGAGAAAATAAATTCATGACAACTGTTTGCATAACACTACTATTGTCTGTCTGTCTTCCTTCCTTCCTTCCTTCCTTCCTTCCTTCCTTCCTTCCTTCCTTCCTTCCTTCCTTCCTTCCTTCCTTTCTTTTTTGGAAAATAGAGTTTATTTAGAAAGTAAATGAGAAAGAGAAAGATTGGAGATTCACCTCCCCTAGGTAAAGGAGGGGGACAAAGCTTAGGAAAACACCGCTTGGCCATAGCTTGGCCATAGCTCAAAGAACACATGGCCAGACCATAATTTAGCAAGGCAATGGCCAACACTTCTATTTTCTAAGGTACACTAGGTACCATGAAATGGCTTTAGCTTTCCCAGTCCAACTTCATCAAGTCTTAATATTCACTGTGTCTTGGTAGTGATTTAAAAAGAAAAAAAAAAAAATCTTGAAATCTTGGTCTTTTCTACCCTGCATACGCTAAGTACATGATTCTCACCAGAATCCCAAAAGTGGACTGCAATATTCTGATTGGTTAATAGACACAGACTGTCATAGAACTTGAACATAACCAAGCCTTATAAACCTTGAACTGACTTTTGATGAAACATTCCTTCTACTATTTCATAGAGTCAACATCCGTATAAATGAGACCTATTCGTGATATTAGGTAGAATTGCATACACCTTGTTGAAATCCATGAATGGTACTAGAAACTAAATAAATAGTTGTTTTAAGAGCATCATTGCCAATCTTTTATATAAAAGCTCATTTCAGCTCTTTTCTCCTTATCCTATGAACAAACAGTAAGTAGGAATGTAAAACAACAGCAGGAAAAATATGAACTCTATAAAATTTGAACATCATAGCAAAGGGGACACAGCAGAAAAAAACTATAGAGGATGAAGCCCATCAGATATCTCAATACCTGCACCAATTATGGAAGAAAATAGCAGTCCCATTGTTAATTATAAAGCATATGTAGATGATAATATACTCACTAAGTCTAAAAGACTAAAGTGAAATTACAGCACCATTTATCAGGTTCTTTTTATGACAAAACTAATATTATCTTACAAGGCTTGCAGACTAAATAAGTTCATGTTTGATTCTTCACATACACTATTTCTGGTTTTATTTTCCCTCTTTTTTATCGGTCCTATTTGGCATCATAAGTAGCTTCATCATAGGCTCTGTAAGTGAGAGTTAGGCCTGAAGAATGAAATATTTTCTGAAGAATTTGGTGAGTATAAGCCAGTAAAGATTTGTAGGACTAGCTGCAGTCTTTTCTAAAGATCTTCCAACAGGAAGAGTATTAACTATGAGAGATCTGTATGGTATGCGGGGGTGGGGGTGAGAACAAATACTTGTTGAAACACCTACTGGTGCTAGGTATTTATTCTCTTCTCGGGTTATGTATGGTCACATGGATTCTGCAAAAAGCCCAGGCAGGTAAATAGGATTGCCCATTTTGCTGATTAAGAAACTCAAGGCACAACGTGCTAAGTGATTACCTTGAGGTTGCAGAAGTGATAAGTAATTTAGGTCTCTGCGCCTGGCCCCTCTGTTATGTCCCTACATTTTTTGCATTTAGTCCCCACTAATCCAAAAACAGAAAGACTTTATTTTTGTTGGTTATGTTGTAGGAACTATGCTGATTATGATATGTACTGCGTGATTATTTTAGAATAGCAAAGACTATCTCTTCGATCATACTTTTCATTCAGTTCATGACCTCATATCACCACTGGCCAGGGCAAACTCCTCTTTTGTTTTGTTTTGTTTTTTTTTTGCCTTTTCCAACCCACGTTCTCAGGACTATTTCAGATTTTTGGGCAGAGGACTCTCTTTATTGTATTTACCTCATGTCCTTCCCTTCCAGGCCAAGTGTATGGATGTTATGTATATGGTCTTGAAGAACATATATTGCTGCTGCTTTTGTGTGCGTATTATTTTCCTATAAAAGCCTTATGGCATTAGTCTCATTCATGCTTGTCTATTTTGCTACATATACATTTTGGCTCTGTGCGTGGCTTGTGCAGAGTACACCATTATAAATGCATAGCTTGGTTTTGCTTTCAATGCTTTGCTACCACAAATACTTCTGTTCCCTTCCATTATCATTTTTTATAGAGTTTTTATTTATAACATAAATAGCAGCTAATCTTTATCACTTACTATTTCTGTATCTACTGAGATAATGACATTCTTTTGCTTTTTAGATCATGAATGTGATTAATTATAGTAACAGTTTAGTCAATATTCTTTTCTTGTTATCCTTTTATACTTGATGAAATCCATATTTGGGATGGTGTATTATTTTTAGCCCATTTTCAGTTTGGGTTAAATTTTATTTATAGAATTTAAACAAAATAAAAATTTGTTTGGGGTTTTTGGTATCTATAAGCGGACCTATAATTCAATTTCTTTTTCTCTCTGTGACATTGTTACAAAAGTTACACTGGCTTCAAACCATAAGTTAGTCACAAACTTTATCTAAATACTTTAACAAACTTTAAGGAACCCACCAAGTCCCATTATCTTTCTCCAAAGGTGACCTGTGCCAACTGGGGCTGGGAGAATCTCTGTGTACTTTATAACTATCTAGTAAAAAATTGTATGTAGATGCCAGTGTATAGGTATATATATATATCATATATGTAAAAACTTTTCAGATCACTTTATTTTCAGAAATGGGATTGCAACGTAGATATGTCTTTTCACCTTGCATTTCTCAGGGATGTGTTATGTGGCTTTTCTACATTAGTGATCTACCTCATTTTACCCTTATTAAAACATTCCATTTTAACAATTACTTGTTTCTAATTCTTAGATATAATAATAGCCATCAGTGCTTTACATGATCTTGACACATGCATAGGCCAATTCCCCAAAATGGAAATGCTGTGTCAATTCTGGTTGCTAAATCCCAATATTATAACAAGTACTATTAATTCTTCTTTGATACATATGTATGAATTGGAAAAGATGAAAATTACCTTTTTCTTTGCACTATAGTAAATGAGAATCGTAATAGTCACTGCTAATGTGGTAGCGTACACTTAAGCTGAAAAGTTTCAAAAACCTTTCTGATAAGTAATATCAAGGAAAATTATGTTACTCTCACTACGATAAATGTTCATCTGTGACATGTCTGCAAGGTAAATAAATCTATCGACTTTTCAAACTGAAAGTGACTCCCTTCACACTCCTCAATTTATACATGAGAAAACTGGGCCCAATTAAGTAATAACTTGTTAAACTACATTTGACTTCTTATTAGGAGAATATTCAGTCCGAAATAGGTTTGCTTCAAATGTCTGCATGGCAAATGGGAAAACTTTGTATTCCCTAGGTATCTACTGCCATTCAAGTCTAATAATATTTTACTTAAATGTATAGAAGCATATTAATTCTTAAAGAGCAAAGTGGTATGTTTACAGGTAGTTTTCCTCAACTGGTAGGACCTAGATTTGTTCTCAAGACATTGTGCTTGGACAATAATTTCAATAATAATCAATTTCCCCCAAATAGTACTGTAATTTTCTATGTCCTTAAATTTAACTTGTGAGTGAAACAAATTACATGAAATAAAACTTACACACAGACTTTGAGAAAAAAAATGTTGACTTTTGAGTCTATCAAAATGGAGCAAAAGTTTGATTTTTTTAAGTGTGTTATTCAAGGCTGCAAACAACCATATTAAGTTTTTGATGCTAAATTATAAATTGAAGTTAAACTTCTCTACGACGACCCCATGCTCTTTCAGAGTCTTCAGGTCCCTTCAGGAATGCCAGCTTTCTAACTGTCTCAACTCCCAGGTCTCTGAGGAAAGAGATCAGATACACTCAGGTTCCCATGCTGGGCGAGTGGAAAGCTCCCATCTCATGACCATCTACTTGTGTTGATGAAGAGGGTTTCAGGGAAATAACAAAACTTGACAAAAGTTAATAAAATTCTAAGAATCCATAAAGAAATGATTTTCATTTTACTTTTTTTTTAACTGGGAAGGATAACTTAGCTAACGAGTAAAATTAGCTTTGTTAGAGTACACACAAAACACAAACTACTGGAACAGATCAAGATAAAAAGGGACACACCGGTTCCCAGAACGGGTCCAAAGTTATATTTTCCCCTTCTTTTACTTGGCTTCTTCATTTTTTAATTTATTTTAGAGTCATGGGTGGGGTACACGTGAGGATTTACTTACATAAGTAAATTGCGTGCAGGTGAGGTTTGGGCTTCTAGTGGGCCCTCTCTCCCCCAGATAGTGACTGATACTCGGTATGTGGTTGTGTGTCCCTTATTCCTCTTCTCTCCGCCCTTTTATAGCAGTGTCCAGGATCTGAGTTATTCCCACCTCTGTGCCCCTTCGACCAGTGATTAAGGCCGTGTTTATGCGTGAGAACATGCAGGGTTCACAAAGTTCTTACTTAATCCGTAGGAACCATGAACATTTAGATAAAATTCCAACTTAACCCACAGAGTGGCCACCTAATGGTCAGCATTTTGTCAGTGGAAGTTGCTGCTAATCTTTTCCTCTTACATTCCAGCCAAGTATGGACAATTTCTTGTTCCCGATAGTATCCACTCTTCATTTCTTGTCCCACAGAGATAACAAAACCACAGTAAATGAGCTATAGAAATGGTTCCATCAGCGTCTCCCTGATCCATAGAAGACTTTGCTCCTTCAGCAGGATGCCCTCACCCAGAGATTTTTGCCTTGGGTTCAGGTTTCCCTGTGCCCAACTTCCCACGACAGTATTTTTGTTTCCTTGCTGTCTGCTTCCTTTTGTAAAGCTCTACTTCTGCTTTGGCCTGGATGTCTGTGTTTATTCTGTCCCTTGCTGGATGGTGCTATGCTAGAGCTCACTCACATTCCAGTACATAACCCTTCACTTCCTGTAGTCTCCTACGGTGCACAGTAAATGTTGAGCATACTCTTGACCTATCTGCTCCAGAGACAGAAGAGATGACCATGTTGGTGTCTCTGATTTCTACGCCAATCTCCGACAAAGTTCTAAAGCATTTAGAAGTCTGGGTCTTTATATATTGTTGAGATATTGGGATCTTTACAATCTTTTCTAAAGTGTCACACTATCACAAAACAAAATTCTGATTTTGTTTGATCAATATGATTGATCATGGTCCCCCGTCAAGACTCTTTGCGTTGTTCATAGCAGACAAGATAAATAAGAAAGCTCGCGTGCCAGCTTTAAAATACTCTATGCAGGAGATATACTAAATTTTTTTTATCTCATCAAGAGATCTGATTCACATTCAAAATAAAAAGGATACATTTGAAGTAGGGTCTGCAATGATTATACACGTACGATATGGACAAAAATAATGGACAAAGCCCAGAGCTTTTCTTAAAGAATATTTTAGTTACACTTGAGTAAACAGAATCACTCAATAATCATGTGTTTGTGTATACACACTTGTTTGTATGTGGTGTATGATTTTGCGCCCTGAGGGGAACAAAATAAAATTATATTTGGTAAAAATTGGTCACAAATAATAATGTTTTAATTCAATTGAACCAAGAATTCTCTGTCTCTTTCTACATAACAGCTTTTCTTTAAAACAACAAAAAAAGAAAAAATGGAAATAAACCATCACCACCACTATACAACAACAAAAACACCACACACACACACACACGCACGCACACACACAAGATTTAGCCCTACTTGCTCTGATTACAATACAAGTCAACATAATCTAGGGGTTCAGACTTCCAGTTTTAGAATTAGAAAATCATGTTTGAATTCTAACTTACTATGTGACCACAGAAGGTCCCCTATTCTCCATGAATCTCAGTTTTGTTGTCTATATAACAGGGGATGTTATCATATATAAGTCCTAAGGTTTTCATGAAGATTAGGGTAATAAACTACATAGAATACCTATTAAAATGCCTGTATTACATCTTAAGATGGTTGCTATTATTAATCCACACTTAAACACCACATATGAATCTGGACCCCAGCATTTTAGGACATTTTATCATTCTAGAATTGTACTCTTGTCAGAATATTTCACTTAGAGATATTCATATGTTTCTTATTCTATTGGTCACAAATGCAAATAATACCATGACAGACATTTCTGAATAACCTCAATTATTTGGAAAGGATGCTTCTTGAGGAATGTTTACCAGACTGATTTAACACCCTATGTACCAAATCTGTTGTGCTATGGTAAAAGAACAGGCTTCAAATATAATACTTTCCTTTCCACCTTTCTCTCCACGTTTTAAATGTGTTACAATCAACAGTTATTTTAAAAACTTTGTCTTCATATAGTTAAACACAATAATTATTTCCAAGAAAATACTGGAGAAGATTGGCATAAGTTCAAAGAAACTAAATAGAAACAAGTATGCTTAACAGTGTGCATTTTCTTATAAGTTGTATTGCTGAAACATCATACATGTTCTTAATATATTGTCTTGAAATACAAAGTCTCTCATATTTTTCTGAGTTTGAACTAATAGGATTATTTAAAGACTCACATGGAAGTCAAATACTTAATTTTAATATTTTTCCCACTATTTTTTGTAATAATCCCATTTACATGTAATTCTAAATGTGCATCCAATAGGCTAGCTGTTGTGATAACAAAATCATTTATTATTTCTCACAGCTGTTCACTTTGCATAGCAATTTATAACCATTTCATAGTTAATATTCATGCTATCAAAGGACAAGTTGATGACTTGCATATTATACTAGTTCAAAAAAAGAAGTCTTCAGAAAAGTAACACTAAATGTTTACACTAGAGCACAAATAAAATTTTCATTTGACTGTCGTTGAATTGAACTTACCAAGTCACATGATTTCTTGACCCTTGAATTGTGTGTTCATGTGCTAAATTTTATAGATGTGTGTGAGTGTGTGTATAATCACTAAGTGTTATTTGATTTTTAGTAGTAGGATCTTTTTTAAGTTTAGATTTTTCATTTAATATTTCTTCATCATAATATATATCTATGATCTCTTATTGAATAGATGAAGAGTGTGTCTGTATTCTATTATAATAATTATTAAAATTTATTGAGTACTTATAACTGAGACACACTTTAATATGTGTTAGCACTTACTTTTAAATCATGCATTTTACAAGGATTATCTGCTATTATCGCTATTGTACAGATACAGGAATTACATCTTGCTCAAAGAGGAGCCACATCTTGGTCATAGAGGAATCACATCTTGTTTTAAGAGGCATCACATCTTGCTCCAAGAGGCTTATTAACATGTCCAAGATCATGGCCGAAGAACTAGCATCAAACCCAAGGTCTTCTAATGTCAATGGTCATGAATCCAACCACAAATCAACAACTGAACATAGAAGAACCTCACGGTGTTGCTCTCACAAATGTTAAGGATGTTTGTTTTATTACCAAATATATTGTTAATTCAATAAGCCAGTGAATATAGAAGGTTCTTTGCTCTTGGGACAACATAAAAGATGATAAAAATACACTAACTATCTTTATGTATATATATATATATATACCTCTATGTTTTTCAGGTGTATATAATCACTATAATATGCCTGCAAAATAACCGTAATTCTTACTCTATTAGTAAAAACCGTGCAATTCACAGTACAGACTAGTTCACAGTCAGAACAGAACATTTTTGATAAAAATATGAACTGAAATTCTCTACTACCAATGCAGTTAATAGAATAATCATACTGCCAAATCACAACAAAATGACATTTATCTGGAGTTGTACTGGAAAACGGTTTCATACCTTTGTAGTCCAACTCTCATTTATTAAGTCTAAAGTCTTCCTATACTCATGTGAAATGAGCTGAAAAGATCATAGTGCAGGTTCTCTTGGTAGACGGATCACTGTTTTGATTTCTCCACAGTGTCTATAATTTTACACAGTGGAAATCTAACTTCCCAGAAGAACCAGAAGACATCAAAATGACAGCTTTCTAGGTAGTTTTCATGACTCACTCCAAGCACCTGACAGGTATGAGCCCCAAAATGTAACACATTCATCCATTTGACCTTGAGTTTCTAATGTCTTCATAACAAAATCTCTCTCTCTCTTTTTTTTTTTTTTTGAGTGGTGATCTCACTCTGTCAACCTGGACCTCCTGGGCTCAGGCTATCCTTCTGCCCTAGACTCCTGAGTAGCTAGGACTACAGGCACATGCCACCATGCCTGGCTAATTTTTCAAAATTTTTTTGTAGAGACAGAGTCTCACTAGGTTGCCCAGGCTGATCTCAAACTCCTGGGCTCAAGCAACCCTCATGCCTTGGCTTCCCAAAGTGCTGGGATAATAGACATGAGCCATGGTGCCTGGTTCTTCATAGTAAAACCCTAACTGATGCAAGGTCAGTCTAATACACAAATGGTCTATGTCTTCATAACACCAAAGGAAATATCTAACATTTAGAAGATGGTGGCCATGAGCTTTTGAATCATGCGTTTTACAAGCATTTGTGGAGTAAGTACTGAGCCAAGCAATACACTGTTCTAGGCACTAGAAAATAGGTGATGAGATGAATGAGACACCTCCATGTCTTCTGGCAGAATTAGTTTTATACTTTGAGACAGGCTGGTATCTGAAATGGTTCTTATGGCAGAACTTTTTAAAACCCTCAATAGGGCCCAGGTACAGCTGTTCAAATGATACAACTGTTATGAATCTACATATCTATTCTCTTGCTGTTCATATAGCAAGTACACACAAACACAGCCATCATTATGTGGCTAATATTACCAATGCATAGAAAAGCAGATAATGGATGGGCTGACGATATTTTAATAAGGGACTTTAGGAATTGGGTGGAATAAGTTGCTAAGTTAATCATCAGCACCATCTATGTATTCAGTACTGATTTTGTATTCATTGAAAGCTCAGTAAAAGCCAAATAAAAATAGCTTTCAATGCTCTTAGTTTCATGTATCATATGGCATTGCTTTCTCATAGCAAATGACTTTCTCCAGAGAAAACTCTATTGCTATTTTTTAACAACACAATCATATTAAGCATATTAAAGCTGCCATCTGGAGAATTTGAAATTTGTCAACTAGGTAAAAATGCAACTTTTTTTTTTCTCCTGGGGAGCTGATAAACTGTCCAAAAATATGCCTCATAAATCATTATCAGAGAAGCAATGGATAGGCAGCTCTCAGTTTTGGTCTTAATAAATTCTGATGTCTTTGTTTTTTTTTTTGAGTTGGAGTCTCACTCTGTCACCCAGACTGGAGTGCAGTGGCCGCTCCCGGCCACCGCAGCCTCGCCTGCTGGGCTCCGGCGATCCTTCCGCCTCAGCCTTCCGAGTAGCCGGAATTACAGGCGCGCGCTACCACGCCCAGCTGATTTTTTTTTGATTTATTGTAGAGATGAGGTCTCGCTGCCCAGGCGGGTCTCGAACCCGCGGGCGCAGGCAATCCACTCACCTCAGCCTCCCAAAGGCACGGGATTACAGGCTGAGCCACCGAGCCCCTTAAATTCTGATGTCTTTGTATACATTTTTATTTCTTGAATTCAAAACAAGGTAACATGCCACTCCAGTACTCCTGCCCCCCCCCCCAGCTGTCCTCTTCTCTTCTGAGGCAGTGAATTAGCAATGCCATTACCATAGTCAGCTGTTCCTTGTCAAGCAGACACTATATCTAATAGGATTGGAGGTGGAAGCCTGTGCGCTCTTGTCATCAGGAGCAGAAGGGTACATCCTAGTGACCTGCACGCTGGTGTCTCCCCTGTCTCCTTTCCATCCTATCTGTTCTTCCTCTCCTCAAGCGAAGGCAGCAGCAGAAGTTTCCGGGCACTGTTTCTTTGACTAGAATGAGACAGCTGAATCAAAGATACCAATCAAACCTCTCAAACTCTAGGTGACATCTCTTTCGTAAAATTCAATTTTGTAGGGATTGGAGGTGGGAGACAGCCTCACTTTAACGGCTAAAGGCCAATCAAGAGTTGAAATGAAAGCAGAAATGTTATCAAGATCACTACCATGTCCTAGCAATAACTGTGGCAGTGGGTTGTATCAAAAACTGCAACTAGGAATACGAGAGAATACCATTTCAGACGGCTATAGGAGCATTTTAGAATTTGTCATAAGGTACGGTATTTCTGGCATGGTGAATACATGTCTTCTGTGCCCTTTAAAGGAACCATGGCATTGAATTCAACACAGATATGGAGATGCTGTTCTGAAATGAGTCAGTCATAATATTTGTTTTCCTGTTGACAGAGGTGTCTGTGGCTTTCCATGGGTGAATGTAACAAGACATGATATTTTCTATCAGTTTAGGAGTTGTACCGTAGACTGTATTAATGCAGCATACATAACTGGTACAGATACAAAATGATAAGTTCTGTCAAGGTAAGAAATATATTTCATACCTTAAATTTGAAAATTCAAAGCATTACAAGCACTGCCAAATTTTACACATGCTTTTTCTGTCCATGTGCACACAAATTTTATGTACTACTATTATTATTAATATCATGATTCCAAGCATTTTACAGATATGAAATTAATGAAATAGGAAATAATATGACGAAGGCAACATTATCTCCACTTTAAAGATGAGAATACTGAGGCAGCGAGATTAACTGGATCAAGTTTACATGGCTGTTCATTGGTAAAGGCGATTTGTCTAGAGGCCAACCTTTGAATGACTATGATATCAATTCCTAGGTTATACTAAAAATATAGATGCATATGTAATACTACATATGTATAATATATGTGTGCATATAATATGCAATATACACTTTATCATACTTCGTTTTCAAGCATGACTTTTTAGATTTCAATGAATTCTTGCCATTTCTTTTCATGGGGGTCATTTCCCAATAATGTGGCATTTCATTCCATTGGCCATGGCCACATATTACACAATGACTCAGAAGCAACTGATGCTACTACTCAGAGAAAACTTTAGAATGCTAATTTTTTTAAGTGATCCAATTACCTGTTGACTGTCTACAGCATAGAACTGCTTACAGATTTGAATATTCGACAGATGTCTTGAGGTCAGGACCATGTAGTGGAAGTTCTATAAGTCTTTCTCACAAAGAATGGGTTTCCCAGCCTTCTCCCACAGACCTCTGCTCTGATCAGCTGAATATCAGACCTAGAGCAGGTTGCATGAGTTAGCACTCACTACCTGACTTGTATGTTTATACAGTGCCTGTTGTAAACATAAACTCAAGCAAACTTACGTCAGTTTTACTTGTTATTATCATTACACGAATTAATGATTACCCAGGCAATGAATTTACAAGTGCAAAATGTAGTTTTAAAAAATAAAACCTAAGCTTAAACATATTTTAAAAACTACATAAAGGCACAAAGTGAGTTTCTAAAGGCTAGTTGGAAAAACAGTTCTAAAAATCTGAAAGGATTACTTTTCTAAATGGTTTTAAAAGTCTCTAAGTTCTTATTCTACTTTGAGGGAATCAACTCATCAAAGTTCACAGACAATAAATTACTATTTTTTTTCAAACCAAAAACTAATGTAAAACTCCAACCAGTGATCTTATACACAAGTAAGAGTCCTTAGTCCTGTATCAAGAGTCTTTCATAGTTTGGGTTAAAATATAATGTGTCAAATGTGTATGTATAACTGTCTTAAAAACATTTTAGATTAACTGACTGACTATCAAAAAGACAGGATTTTATTGTATTATTATTGAGATAACCAACACATTTCTTATACTTCTGTGTATCAAGTAATAATATATCCACTCTATTACACCATACTCTAGAGCATTCAAATGATTCTGTAGAGCCGATTTCATGAGATTTTAGGAAAGAAATACATTCTTACCGACAGTTCATACCTTGGAGCATATAGAAGCTCCAAGAGTAGTAGTAGTTAGCATTCTTGATGTCCTTCATGAAAATAGCTTTAACTTTTTGAAAGTTATCAAGCATTTTTCTTGTCGTAGATAAATAATTAATCAGGATCCTCTCCATCCATTTGTACTGTGCTTCACAATCCCAGCAGGAATAACCATCAGGTTCTAGAGCTGTATTGTTTTTCAGAGTTCTGACAACACTACTGACCTTTTCAAAATATATCATAAAGACAGTTTGTTGGCAGAGTTTCCCAAGATTCGACATTTTACGCTGCCAGAGTTGGAAGTTTCTAAGAAGGCTGAAATATCTTGGCTTTCTTTATATAACCCCCTTATCTTTAGGTAGAAGTTTCTTGATTCTTCAAGTATGCTAATCACACAACAGAATGATAAAGCCTGAAAAGGATTTAAAAGTCTTTCCTTTATAAAGAGATGATCACTAAGCCTGAGAATGGTATGTATCTATCTATATATCTACATATTTATATTTGTATCCATATACTGTTACAACTTCATGTTTCTGTCTGTACAAAGCTAAAACATGAAACCCATACTCTCTCTTCCAATTTCATACTAATATTGCCTCCTTAGGCTATACAGTGTGAAAGTAACTTAGGTCTGTATGAAGGTATTTGATACCTTGAAAGTGTCTCTATCTTTGTTTCCAATCAGTTACATGTCTTGTGGAAAGGTTGGCCAAGAAGTAAAATATCATTGGCAGTAAATTTGTTGTATATTTTATACTCTTGAAGAGCAGTCTAAAACCTGTTTAATTAAGCAGAGTTAGGAGAAATTATCAGAATAAGTTTGTGTGTGTGTGTGTGCGTGTGAATATATATATGGTTATATAAACATTAAATATATAGATGGTTTTCTCTCTCCCCCCTCCTTTGTGTTGAGAGAAAAAGACGCTTAAATAAATATGGGTCAAATAAAATATGAGATTCCAGCCACCTCCAACCTTATACATAGAGTTTGACCTAACAGAGAGGTCATACTCAAAAAATGTTAGAGAAAATTTATAAGAAGCTATTTGTCAATAAAAATCTTTAAACTGTTTCTTTATAAAAAGCACCACTGTAAGTATTATGGGTCACAAATTATGACATAGATTCAAAAAACATATTACATTAAAATATGCAAAATGTATTTTGCTTCAGATATGAGTAATCAAGTAGAGTAAAAATCGTAACCAAGTCTCAAAATAATGCAATTTCCTGCTGCTTTTTCTTTTTAATCTCAAGGTTTTGTTGTTGCGCTTTGTGTATGTGTTTTAAAATTCTCTTTATTTGGATTTATTTGCTTTGCTGAAAAGTGCATGCCATATTTCACGTCGAAGAAAACAATGTCAGTCCCAGACTCTAGTCTCCGGGTTCTAGCTGAGCTCTGCCATGTCCACAGTTTTTGCTGGCATGATGTCACCCAGGTGTTACATTCTCTTGCCACTTTCCCATTCCTGCTTGTTCCGAGGGTGCTGATTACCTTGCTGGCCTGGCAAAGTGTAAACCCTCATCTGTAATTACAGTTTTGTAAATGCATAGAGAGTTGAGTAGCATCGTGGTGGAAATTAGAAAGTAGCCTGGTCAGTAAAGCACAATCTACTAATTACTTGCACTGACGGCTTTTCTGTAAGAAAGTAAGCACCGGCCTTTAGATAAAAGGCAAATAAAATAGCCTGAACTCCCCTCTGCCATCTTATTATAAGTTGCCAATTTTAGGCAATCTGTTTCCGTGTATCCATTCTGAAAGTGTTAAGTTTGAATTTACTTTAAAACTGGTATATTGTACAACAATGATATGTGCTATAAGTCCTACATTGAAATCATTTAAACTAATTCGACATACAGTAGCATTAGAAATAAAGTATTAAAAAATTCAAATATTTATGAGTATGATAATCTTAAAATTATAAAATATTCAAAAGTTTTCTTGCACTTTTGAAATAATCATTGATCAAAAACAAGAATCGAATACATAGATATGATGTAAAACTTAACTAACATAATGAAAGCACTTATCTTTTATTAATTTTAGCATATTTGAACGAAGTTACCAGAAATAACAAAATACTATAGGTCTCAAAGAATTCTAGAAAGGTATATGTGTATATCTAGATCTATTTCTATAGCTGCAAGTCTACTTACATGCTTCTATCTGTATAGTTACATGATATACATGCAGCTTATATGTCCACATATTTTGGATGCAATCCTGTCTGCATGCTGACATCTTTGCAGTGACTTGTATCAACAAATAGATTATTCCAACCATAAGATATAAATCGTGAAATGGTTTATACCTAGGCTCTAAACATATTCGGGGTTGGGATGGTGTTTTATTGACCAATTTTTACAGCTGGCACACATACATTCAAACATTATTGTTATTAAATATTAGCTAACACTGCCGAAGATATGGATTTCTAAAACAGCAACTGGAAATTATACTTTGATGCTGATTGTTTCTGTTCAGAGATGTATCACAGAAGCACAAACATAACAAGGCTACCCCACCTGCTGCCCAATGTCCTTTGTCATTGGGATCTGATCTCTTCCTAAGGTTACTGAATAAAGCTTGTTTCCACATTCCACAACGCAATTAAGATTTAGTGATATAGAAGGTTTTATATCTACTTTATGGAGTGATTTCATCAGAAGTAAATGACTGGTTGGAATAACCAACTATGGGTTTTTTTTCTATATTAGGTTTAGTTTTTTAATTATATAAGTAATGTATGATTGCCCTCACAAATAAAACCAAGATTTGGAACTGTAGAAGGAAAAAAAAGTTAATAATCTTTAATCAATACTTGAAGTGTAATGGATAATTGCTAACTCTGGCTTATCGCTGTCCATGCCATCCAGGAAATGTTTTAGAACCTGACTTGAGTAAGAAATCTTCCAGGCTGAACCCTGATAGAAGCCAGAGTAGATGGATCAAAACAGAAGCAATTGCTGAGGTGAGACATCTGCATGCTGGAAGCTACGGACATTAGTATCCAAAAGGAGTTTGAACATGCTGCCATTAAATACAAGTAGAATATGTAATTTTAATGTGTTTTTTCAAGATTGTATAGCTTCTCATTCTACCTCCTCTACTGCACATATAAATTTGTATTCTGAAAATTAAAAGAAACTCTTACTATGTGAACCTGTGATGCTTTGAACCAATATGAGCTAGAGAAGGCCAACATATTGAACCTATAATGTCAAAGGCCAAGAAAAATGTTAAGCAGCAATTATATCATATCCACAGGACAATCTATTTTCTTCCTTCTATACAAGGAAGACAGATTTTTATCAGCTCCTTCTCCACATTCCTGAAAATTTATCTAATAGCTATTCAAAACTGTCATTTTCCATAGCTTGCACATCAGAAGTTCACCTACTTCAATAGCTTGATAAAGCTTAGATGGCTCTTAATTTGAATTTAATTTTTTACCAAACGATATTATGCACACTGAAGAATAATATGACAAAGAACTAAATGTCGCAAAAGAACCATGAGGAACACACAACATTTGTTAAGCTGAAAGATGATATTGTCACCTGTTATTATAAACAAACGAACAAACAAACAAAAAACAGACATTGCAGGATCAATGACATGGTTTGTAAACAAGTCTTAATATTGACCTTACCTTGCCTATTGGTATCATAGAAGACTAGGAATTCTCTTTTGACAAGATATGCAGCTTTGTAAAATGTAGTCACATGACCAGATTGTGACACCAAGAGTGTACAGTGTCTCTTAAATTGACAAGAGAAATATGGGTACTGAGTCAGGCAGATAAGACTTGTCTCAGCAGAACAAGGCCCATGAACAAAGGCTGTCATTTACCATTTACATTTTTCTGCTGTAAAGTGTCAAACTTTATTTTCCCCCTGAGTCAGGGCCTCATTGTATCACCCAGGCTGGAGTGTAGTGGCACCATTACAA